>NC_079197.1:149043176-149343176 GCF_029499605.1 Hyla sarda
AGCTTTTCCAGACACCTCCGAGTGTTAAACCTGGGGCCTTATATTTAAGGGAGTTGATTTTATTTATTTTCCTTTTATTGTTGTAGATTGGTGGTAGTGCTGTGTTGGCGGCTGATAGTCAAGTCTCACCCATGGGGGATCAGAACCTGAATGTGATGTAACACAGTGCAATACTGGTGTAATGTAACAGGAGGTGCTTAATGTGGCAGCGAGGCCCCAGAAGAGAGGAGGCTGTCTTGTTTATAGAGGACACCGAACAGTGGTCGCTCTGTATTCGAAGCAAGCCTCCTTAACCATAAGAACGGTGAATTCATGCAACAGTCTATACCTGAGGAGCTGGGCCTAATAACATAAATGCATATGCAAAAATCTAGAACCACATCACCCCCCATACCCCTTCCCTTCACCTCTTTGGTTTTACTTGATGGCCATATTTCTAACCATACTATGTAGTTAGAGATGAGCGAACTTACAGTAAATTCGATTCGTCACGAACTTCTTCGGCTCGGCAGTTGATGGGCTTTTTCCTGCGTTAATTAGTTCAGCTTTCCGGTGCTCCGGTGGGCTGGAAAAGGTGGATACAGTCCTAGGAGACTCTTTCCTAGGACTGTATCCACCTTTTCCAGCCCACCGGAGCACCTGAAGGCTGAACTAATTTACGCAGGATGTCCAACTGCCGAGCCGAGAAGTTCGTGACGAATCGAATTTACTGTAAGTTCGCTCATCTCTATATGTAGTGAATGCTGGATACACAACTGGGCTTATAGCAAGAGATGAGCGAATTTACAGTAAATTCGATTCGTCACAAACTTCTCGGCTCGGCAGTTGATGGCTTTTCCTGCATAAATTAGTTCAGCTTTCCGGTGCGCCACTCTATCCACCTTTTCCAGCCCACCGGAGCACCTGAAAGCTGAACTAAGTCATCAACTGCCGAGCCGAGAAGTTTGTGACGAATCGAATTTACTGTAACGTTCGCTCATCTCTACTTACTTACACGTGGAACGTGCCCTTAGGGTCAATTTACGCTGCATAAAGCAGAGTTCCGCTGCAGAAAATGCACCTTTCACACTACGGAATTTCCGGACCCCAGACTCCGCAGAAAGAATTAACATTTTCTTTCTTTCTGCAGAATGCGCTCGGAAATGCACAGAAAAATGGAGTCATTTAGAGTCAAAAATTATTTTATTTTTATGATTAGGAAATAGCACAATGGCTATAAGGTTCTACCAAAAAAATACTGGGTGAAGGGGAGAATTGTATTTCCTATGAAGTTGGAACCTAGCACACTAAGGGCTTCATATATGACCTCCTTATAGGGACATAAAACCACAGAAAACAATTGAGTCATTTAGAGTTAAAAATTAAACATTTATTGTTTTAGTTAAAAACAGGAATTTGAATGCATGGGGGAAAAAGACCCAAGGGGGGAAATAGGACAAAAATGGGCACCACTACCTTCCATCACAAGTAAACATGGACATAAAGTGCAAAAAGGCAAAAGATATGCAATGCTTACTAATAAACAGACAGAAGTCTTATAGACAGGCATTTATCAAGCGATTTAGTTACATTTTTTTTTACTAAAAATGTAGCACAAATGTCGCACCTGCGACTACGCGATTTTTCGTGCGACATTTTGACTGGAAAGCGAGAAAAGCAAGTTTTTCAAAATGTAACTACGTAGTAATAATTTTAAAATGAACTACGGGTAGTCTGGTATTTATTAACTGCGACAGTCGCAACTGCGCAAAAAAAAAAGTCGCAACAAGGTTAAAAATTGACTAAATTTACTCCAGCTCAAACATGAAGCAGAAAAAGCTACTACCAAAGTAAAAAAGAAAAAATTGCTTACGTGAAAGAAAATTATCAACAGGGTGAAACCAGTTGATAAATAAGTCGCACATAAGCAATAAAAAAGTAAGGACAAAATTACTAAAAAAAGGAATACATAAGCAATTGATAAATGTCCCTCATAGTGCATACAAAGCAGCATATAATACCAACCTATTGCAAATGAAAAGTGCAGCAGTAGTGACGCCACCCCCAACGTACGCTTTGGCGATATCCTTCGTCCTGGGAGTGGCGTCCTCTCAGTGCAGATACTGTTTAAGTTAAAATTCAGCCAATCAGAGCCCAAGAACAACGCTTTTTGTAAAACCCCACACAGGTATGTAATGTTCACAAAAAGCGTTTTTCTTGGTTTCTGATTGGCTGAATTTTAACTTAAATAGTATCTGCACTGAAAGGACCCCCAGGACGAAGAATATCGCCAAAACGTACGTTGGGGGTGGCGTCACTCCTGCTGCACTTTTGCACTTTTCATTTGCAATAGGTTGGTATTATATGCTGCTTTGTATGCACTATAAGACTTCTGTCTGTTTATTAGTATGCATTGCATATCTTTTGCCTTTTTGTACTTTATGTCCATATGATGGAAGGTAGTGGCTAGAGATGAGCGAACTTACAGTAAATTCGATTCGTCACAAACTTCTCGGCTCGGCAGTTGATAACTTATCCTGCATAAATTAGTTCAGCTTTCAGGTGCTCCGGTGGGCTGGAAAAGGTGGATACAGTCCTAGGAAAGAGTCTCCAGCCCACCGGAGCACCTGAAAGCTGAACTAATTTATGCAGCATAAGCCATCAACTGCTGAGCCGAGAAGTTTGTGACGAATCGAATTTACTGTAAGTTCGCTCATCTCTAGTAGTGGCGCCCATTTTTGTCCTATTTCCCCCCCCCCCCCCTTGTGTCTTTTTCCCCCATGCATTCAAATTCCTGTTTTTAACTAAAACAATAAAATGTTTAATTTTTAACTTTAAATGACTCAATTGTTTTCTGTGGTTTATGTCATTATAAGGAGGTCTTATATGAAGCCCTTAGTGTGCTAGGTTCTAACTCTATAGGAAATACAATTCTCCCCTTCACCCAGTATTTTTTGGTAGAACCTTCTAGCCATTGTACTATTTCCTAATCATAAAATCTGTGTATGAAGATAGCTGCGGCTATAGGAGTTGTAGCTTAGGGAAAATGGTCATATGACATCCTATTTGTTTTGGCAGCTTCATAATGTTGACTGCAAGGGAAAGTTGAAAAGGTGTCCGTGCCTGGCAACACTTTACCTCTGCTCCTTCTATGCGGCTGAAGCTAAACTTCATGGAACATGTCCTGTTCACATCCATACCAGTGTATTTCCTCCAAAGGGATCGATCGCTCCTACAACTAGGGAATTATTCACCTAAACCCATGTAGGCTCAAGCAGCTAAGCTTTGCCTTAGAAGCCAAGGTTATATGACTTTATCAGGGGATCTAAGGCCAGGCTCACGTGAGGCAGTTTGGTTCAGTTTTTCTTCTCAGGCCAACACCTGGAGTAGCTCCTAGAGCATGATGGGAGTTGTAGTTTTGCACGGCCATAACATTTTGCCAAAAAAATTCAATAGGATGAAAAATACTGTGTAAAAATTGCCTGAATCTGAGAGAGAGAAACCTCATGGACTTTAAGGGTGCGTTCACTCGTGCATATTTTAGCTGCAGATCTGCTGCAGATTTTTCTGCCCATTGTCTTCAATGGGCAGCAAAATCTCTTGGAGCAAATCTGCAGCAGAAAATAAGCATGTGTGAACGCACCCTAAAGGGGTATTCCAGGAAAAAAAAATTTTTTATATACCGTATCAACTGGCAACAGAAAGTTAAACAGATTTGTAAATGACTTCTATTAAAAAAAATCTTAATCCTTCCAATAATTATCAGCTGCTGAAGTTGAGTTGTTCTTTTCTGTCTGGCAACAGTGCTCTCTGCTGACACCTCTGCTTGTCTCTGGAACTGCACAGACTAGAAGAGGTTTGCTATGGGGATTTGCTTCTACTCTGAACCATTCCCGAGACAAGTGACATCAGAGAGCACTTAGACAGAAAAGAACAACTCAACTTCAGCAGCTCATAAGTACTGAAAGGATTAATATTTCTTTATTTAATAGAAGTAATTTACAAATCTGTTTAACTTTCTGGAGTTTTCCTGGATAACCCCTTTAATGTGAAATGTGAAGTTTAGTGGGGTCCCATAGATTGCTATAGGCGCTTTATTACAGATCCATGCAGTAGAACCATGTGGTCAGAAAGCTGCGCGGGGTGTGAACCTGATCTCATACAGCACTATAAAAATTATAGAAAATGTTTCTATGTTGTTTGGATTCTAGTCGGAGTCTTTCCTGTTGATGCCAAGGTCATCCTGTTGGTGATAAGTTATATTCCTATCCTTCCCCTTGGCCTTGTTTAGGGTATAGGCTCCATAGTTGTTTATAGTCTTCTATAAATATTGACAGATCAGACAGTAAATATTAAACAATGAGCCATGTATATCAGAACTCATTCACACAGATGCCTGTCCCTGCTTTTTTTTTTTACCCCGTTTAGGTTGATGTCAATGGGATTTTTTTTACAATCCTTTCACATCTTTTTGCACCCGTCTGCGCTCATTTCCACTTTATTTTTTTTACGGGAGAAAAGACGGTGCATGCA
The DNA here is from genome assembly GCF_029499605.1 of Hyla sarda. Lineage (NCBI taxonomy): Eukaryota > Metazoa > Chordata > Amphibia > Anura > Hylidae > Hyla > Hyla sarda. The sequence continues at coordinate 149,047,689 of NC_079197.1, forward strand.
GTAAAAACAGACAGATACAGTAAATCTAACATTGAAGTCTATGGAAAACGGATGAGCCTTTAATGTCATCCGTTTGCATCCGTTTTTTCAATCAGTTTTTACTTCTGAGCATTTGGTTTATTAAAGGAGTAGTCCAGTGGTGAACAACTTATCCCCTATCCTAAGGATAGGGGATAAGTTGCAGATCGCGGGGAGTCCGACCGCTGGGGCCCCCCACAATCTCCTGTATGGGGCCCCGACAGCCCACGGGAAGGGGGCGTGTCAACCACCGCTCGAAGCGGCGGCTGACTCGCCCCCTCAATACAACTCTATGGCAGAGCCGGAGCGCTGCCTTTGGCAATCTCCGACTCTGCCATAGCGATGTATTGAGGGGGCGTGTCGGGCGCCGCTTCGTGCGATGGTCGACACCCGCTATCTGGCCCCCCCCCCCGCGATCTCAAACTTATCCTTAGGATAGGGGATACGTTTTTCCCCACTGGACTACCCCTTTAACTGAACAATAAGGTTAGGTTCACACTGTGGAATTTCCACCTGCAATTCCGCTTACTAAAACGTGCTGTATAATGAATGGGTTTCCATTCACACTTCAGAATTTGTGAACGGAAAATCCGCTTGGAAATTTCCGTCTGAAGAATGGCGTTGCACATTCTTTAGGCGCAAATACTCGCGGAACACATTGCAGTCTATTGGAGACTGCAGTGTCCGCACGGTCCTAGCGCTGACTGCCTGGAGATTCCGTATTGTGAACCTAGCCCGACGGATCCAAAGGGATACAAAAGGATAACATCCGTTTGCATCCATTATTGTGTTTTATTTAAAAAAAAATTTTAAGTCGGTTTTTTTATATGGGAGATGGACGGGACAAGGTCTAGATGGCCGTGTGAAGATGGGTCTAGACGGCTGTGTTTTTTCCCATCCATTGTGCTTTCAGCTGTTGAAAAACTACAACTCCCAGCATACCCAGACAGCCAGCCAAAGGCTGTCTGGGCATGCTGGGAATTGTAGTTTTTGAACACTAGTTGGGAAACCCTACTGTAAGGATACATTCACATGTAACGTTTGCCTTTAGCTGTTGCAAAACTACAACTCCCAGCATGCCCAGACAGCCGAAGGCTGTCTGGGCATGCTGGGAATTGTAGTTTTGCAACACCCGGAGGCACACTGGTTGGGAAACCCTTCTGTAAGGATACATTCATATGTAATGTTTGCCTTTAGCTGTTGCAAAACTACAACTCCCAGCACGCCCAGACAGCCTTCGGCTGTATGAGCATGCTGGGGATTGTAGTTTTGCAACAACTGGAGGCACACTGGTTGGGAAACCCTACTGTAAGGATACATTAACATGTAACGTTTGCCTTTAGCTGTTGCAAAACTACAACTCCCAGCATGCCCAGACAGCCGAAGGCTGTCTGGGCATGCTGGGAATTGTAGTTTTGCAACAGCTGTAGGCCCATTGGTTGTAAAGGTATATTCACACATACAGGTTCTGCTGAAAATATCACTGTCACTAAATGATGGAATACAGGGTTAAATCTGCAACAGAGCCTGTTCAATTGAACGTTCCCTGAAAGAATAACTGTCATTGTCGCCCATAGCGACCAACCAGAGCTCAGAATTCACTGTTTATATATAACTGCCTTGTGCTGTGATTTGTTACTATGGGCAACAGTGACAGTTAGTCTTGCAGTATTGTTACAATGTTACCAACCAGAGCTCAGAATTCACTGTTTATATTTAACTGCCTTGTGCTGTGATTTGTTGCTAGGGGCAACAGTGACAGTTAAAGCCTTGCAGTATTGTTACAATGTTACCAACAACAACATTCTTTCCTGGGAGTGTGTGGCCAGATATCCAGCTACACAGGAGAATTACCGTAACCACAATGCTTTATGGGTGAAGGTTTGTAGGGTCAATAGAAAAGAAAGATAAACAATGAAAAGCCAAATGCATAAAACGACAACATTGTATTATTGCAAAATGATTAGGGACATCGGTCCTTTGAAGGGGTTAATCTTGTTCTTGCTGACTTGTGTGTTTGTAAAATGGCAGCCTGTGTGGGGTAGGGGGGAAGGGCTTTGTGGCTGCACAGGAGATTGACACCTCCCAGGCTTCCTGGTGTGCATGGCTTTGAGCTCTTTAGCATGGGGTTAGTTTTGCATAGCGTTCACAGATGACAAGCCTCTTCCTCCTCCCACCCCTCCATTTTACTGACTAGTATTTGCAGTTGTGAAGCCTCGCCCATGGCGCAGCTAACCTTTGAACCAGCTTCTCTTTTCTTCTGCTCTAATCCCTCCTCCCGGGCTACAGTTTTTTTTTTTTTTTTTTGCATTTTTCCCCCCTCTTCAGTATAAGAACCAACAAACAACACCCAAATAGCTAAACCCGTGATTGCCCAATCCCATAGCTCCTGCACTGATCACCCACCTTTCCTTCAAACCCCTCGTGTTTTCTTTTTATTTTTTATTAACCATTGCCTTTCTGAATCTGGTCTAACTTCAGCTCCCCCATCCCCCACCCTTCTCCTCCTCCTCCTCCTTCTCCTTTCCCTCATAACAGGAAAATCAAGAAGTTGCTAAAACCCTTATGTGTTTATTACTGTGATACTGAGGATGTGAGTATGTCTCCCCAAACTGAAATGTCTTTTCTCAGCAGCAACACGTTTTGTGAGAAGTGTTCACGTTTTCATCAATACTAAGCACATACGCAGCGACATGTCGTGTCTCTCTATTGCATGCATCATATCTCTTTCCAGATTACCATCGCACCACGTTCTGTGCCAGCCAGGGAGGGCTGAGAATCAGGATTGTCGTTCCTTCAGCAAAATAAAGAGTATAAGACATATAATGGATCTATATTTAGGATGGTCAGATCCAACCCTCAGCTTGTTGCTGTAAATAGTCCACTTACACTTTACTGCGGACACCTAATAGGGAGTTTTTATTTTTATTTTTTTATTTATTTTTTTGCGGGGGGTGGCTGGGGGGGTAGACTTTTACGTCATAACACCCAACAGTTCAGCTCATGTTGATTTTGTGTCTTACATGTCATTAGTTATATGTTAATACTGTTAGCCGCTTAGACTGTAAGTTATCCCAAGGCTGTGTGAGTGCATTAACCGTGTGTGTGCTGGAGGACGTGTCGAATGCTTAGAACACTCCCCTTTTGGAAATGTAATCCGCTTGATGAACGCAGGCAGACATGGTATTTGCCACGTCGGCCAGCTGGCACGTCAATGCTTAAACCTTATTGCCAGCTTCCTAGGAAAACCTCCCTGGGCGCACATAACCTGGGCGTGAACAGGATTATATATATAATTTTTTTTTTTTTTGTTACAATGCTTCTTGCAAAACCACAGCTCCCATCATGGCCAGTGTCAACCGGGGAATGTCGAATGCTGAGAGTTGTAGTTTTGCAGCAGCTGGAAAGGGAGCAGAGATGATTTGTGTTCATTTATGTGTTATGCTTCAGTATATGATGCTTTCTGGTCTTGTTGAGTATTTTTATGTAACCTGCTTGCAACTTTTCGTGTTTTCTATTGATTAGAAAAAAAAAAGTCAAGTCGTATGTTGTGTCGCAAAGGAAAAAAAATAAAGTGCTCTGTGTATAATAGTTGTGACCCAGCCTTTAGTCTTAGTATTCCAAGCATGTACAGTAAGGATTACATGATGCAGCCTACTGCTAGCGAGTCCCCCTTGCCTATAATCTCATTTTATGTAAAAGCGCAGTCATCCTTGTCAGCCCGCCGGGACGTCCCTCTCGGTAGAATTGCTTATTCTGTAATGCCGTTAATTACCATTGGGTTTAATGTCTTCACACAGGACATAACAATCTGCCTCATTTTTCCAGTAATTCAATAGCTGCTCCCGGTCCCCTTCGGTGTTGCGATGAGACGAGGGAAATGAGCAACGATAGCAACAGTGCTCCCATTCATAAATTACTTAAATTACATACTTAGGTGTTAACCAACGATTTTCAGAAGCACGTGGTATGATTCTTGACCAGTGGTCTTAAACTGTGGCCCTCCAGATGTTGCAAAACTTCAAATCCCAGCATGCCCGGACAGGCAACGCCTGTCCGGGCATGCTGGGAGTTGAAGTTTTGCAACATCTGGTAGCCCACAGTTTGAGACCACTGTTCTAGACATATCCCCAGATTCGTTTCCAAACTGTTCTGTCAGTCCTTGGTACACTTATAGTGGCTGGTGTTATACAGGCCCATTTTTTTTTTTTTTTTGCATCCGTATTTTCAGCTGTAAGTCCTGGCCTGATCTCAGGTCTGATGATGTCCGTTTGGGTCTTTCAACCTGCGGTCAAGCTGGGACTTGTGGCCGTAATACAGACACAATAATGTGTCCATAAGGCGCCGCCTGTGAAACCGACCAAAGGCTGACCGAACAGGGCCAAAATATCTTTAGTATTTTAACATGTGCTCTGAAATTTTAGGTGGCACCGGACTGAAGGCTAATTCAGGTGATCACAAATAAAAAGCACCTAAGGCCACATTCACATCACTATTTTGCCATACTGTTTTGCATCAGTTTTTATTATTATTATTTTCTTTTTTTTTTTTGCATAAGGTAAGCCTTAAAGGACATCTGCAGCGTAATTAACACTTATCCCCTATCCACAGGATAGGGGATAAGTGTTTGATCGTGGGGGACCCCGACCGCTGGGACCCCGACCGCTGGGACCCCGACCGCTGGGACCCCGACCGCTGGGACCCCGACCGCTGGGACCCCCTGTGATCTCCTGTACGGGGCCGCGGCTGGCACGCCTCCTGCCTATCCGTCTCCCCATAGAACTGTATTGGGATGGGGAGGAGACGGGGCGTAACCGTCGACCTCTAGGTCGACGCTACACGCCTTCAGCGCTCGCTATGAGCGCTAATGGTGGCGCCCTGTTAGGGAGATCGAGGGGGGTCCCAGCGGTCGGACCCCCCGCGATCAAACACTTATCCCCTATCTTGTAGATAGGGGATAAGTGTATATTGTGCTGCAGTTGTCCTTTTAAAGGCAAAAACTTTTTTCTTTATATCAACTGGCTCCAGAAAGTTAAACAAATTTGTAAATTACTTCTATTAAAACATCTTAATCCTTTCAATAATTATCAGCTGCTGAAGTTGAGTTGTAGTTTTCTGTCTGGCAACATTGCTCTCTGCTGACACCTCTGCCTGTCTCGGGAACTGCACAGAGTAGAAGAGGTTTGCTATGGGGTTTTGCTTCTAAACTGGGAGGTTCCCGAGACACGTGTCATCAGAGAGCACTTAGACAGAAAAGAACAACTCAACTTCAGAAGCTCATAAGTACTGAAAGGATGAAGATTTTTTTATAGAAGTAATTTACAAATCTGTTTAACTTTCTGGAACTAGTTGATATATACAAAAATAGTTTTTTCCTGGATAACCCCTTTAAAAACTGACAAAACTATGCATTTTTAATTTAGAAGTCCGGTTGCATCAGTTTTTGGAAAAAAAAAAAAAAAGTGTATACTTTTTTTTTTTTTTTTTATATTAACACTTTCTTGCAATAAAGTTCAGATTGTTTTATTGAAACTCCAAGGAAAGTAGATGTGGCTTGTCATGTGCAAGAAAAAAAAAGTATCCCAAAATCCGTATGCCACTGTAGACCCATCCGTTTTTCATTGACTTCAGTGTTAAAAGCAAAAAAGAACGTATATAGTTCGTATACGGTTTTTTAACAGGACCATAGTAGACTGCAGTCTTGTGTACCGTACACAACCGGATGCTTCTTATTCCATACGTTTTTGCGCTGGATGTCTATGTGTACGGTTTTCTGTATAGTTGTATACAGTTTTGCTATACAAAATCGTATACGGGAACTGTACAGCAAATTCTGCTGAACAATTGAGACGAGTTGAAAATCTTTACTGATACAAATTCTGTAATTTGTTGAGAAATGACGTACGATGTCCAAAATCATTACCCGATTGAGGGCTGGATTCCAAATGACACCAAAAATCTAACTATAGAAATGGAATTCAAGGTAGATCCAATTAATCCGTTCACGTGGCTGAGCCACACTAACCCTTTAGTGACCGCCCATGTTCTTATGGTGGTCACTAAAGGGCTTTGGGCTAGGCTGCCGCCTTTTCTTCCTAAACAGCTGCGGCGGCTCGGCTGACATGACTGACTGCCAGGACTGGAGAAACATCCGATCCTGGCAGTTTAACCCCGTACATGCTGCGGTCATATCATGACCACGGTGTGTAAGGGAAATGTGTGGCTCTGTGACCCCTATAAGTAGCCCGGTGACATGATCTGGTTACCGTGGCAGCCGGGGGCCATATAAGTGCCCCAGGCCTTCTATCTATGTGCAGATAAACAGCCCTGCCTCTGACAGGCACAAAACACTGCACTAAAAAATGCACCAATTCCTCTTAAAGCAAACATGTCAGCAGAACATTTTTGGTGATTTTTCTATCTATATTTAAAAAATAATCCTGAAATCTTGCAGTTCTTTAGGACTAAACACACACTTCCTGTTCTGTATAGATGACTTCACAGGCAGGATTACGGTGACACCAGTGTATAGATGAGGTACACACAATAGCTGTTCCTCACAGATCAACCTCCCCTTCTGGAAAGGTCACTGAGCACGCCCAGTAAAATTTCTGATTCGTGTGAATGGATAAAGTCCTGTCTATTGTGTAAAGAATATCACTGAACGATATTAAAAACAGCTAATTTAAGCATTCCCTTTTATTTATTTTTATTCTTGAGCAGTTTGTATTAGAGCTATAAGTTCATTAATATGGTCCCAGAAAACACTTTAGTGCCACACATTGTTTTTTTTATCTCCCAGAAATGGTTATTGTTTGGCATACACAGCACTGCAAAATTACAGCGGGTGTGCCTTGTGTGGACGCTCAGTGTAATTTACGTAAAAATGCTACCGCTTCCAGATATACCTCTAGATATTCCAGACATGCCAAGAGATACTGATGCCCACTCCCCAATATTCAATTGTTTTCTGAACTCTACTGTTTTCTCATATTATAGGGAGGATGGTGAACTGGAGGAAGGTGAGCTTGAAGATGATGGAGGAGAGGATGCGAACCATGATACATCCGAGCCTCCGGCTCCGAAGGAGAAAGAGAAAGAAGAGAAACATCACAGTGAGTCTGATGAGGAGAAGCCGCACCGCAAAATGAAAAGGAAACGCAAAAAGGAGAAAGAGAAGCGAAGAGCGAAGAAGAAAAGAAAGTCAAAGCACAAGGTATACACCTGTATATGATTGGATGCTGTGTTGATATAGTGTGGTATATACGGCGCTCACTCCTGTAATGCTTCATGTTTACCATGTGATTGTTAGCTGCGGTCCTAGGAGTCGTACTTGTCACTGATGTGTTCATTCTCTTCCCTTTTAGCGTCATGCATCATCTAGTGACGAATATTCTGACTATAGTGATGACTCGGACTATAGCCCTAGTGAAAAGAGTCACCGCAAATACAGAGAATACAGCCCGTCATATCATCCGGTAAGTACTCTGATGCTTTTTGTGACTCTTGTTGCATCTTATAAATACATTTTCCTGATCATTTTTATATCATTGAGCTTTTTGTTGTATATCACTTCATATACGGGAGGCAAGAAGTTCAAGTTAGGTTAGATTATCGGCCGAACAGGATGATGTCTCCTTGCGTCAACTTTATATCACAAACAAAAAACACTGGCTATGCAGAAACAGCCCCAACTGGTTCACTCCAAAGATATGCGCCAACAAAAGAACCAGAAGTGTAAAAGTAATCACTTTATTGGACACATATGCAAAATAGAGATACATTTAAAATATGGCATAAAAATCAGACACTGAGTTGACAACTACAGAGAAGTGGAGGTGGTATGGTGGGGGCAAAAACATGGAATACAGGGAAATGCAAATGTTACAGATAATACTGCTAAGAAAAATGTGAGTGGTATAACCACAAAGCATAAAGATAAGCAGTGGAACAAAAACTAACATAGACATTACCTCAAGGAAAATTTCATGCAAAATACATAAAAGGATTATCAGAACCTCCTGCCATGCATGCTGCCTACCTGCCAGCTCCAACCCCAATGTACGTTTCGCTTTGTGCTTCGTCACGGGGCGTAAAAACTTGTAAACTTTGACACGGTGACATGAGCAGTAGCGGGTGGGAGAAAGCATTGCATATACAGCAACGGTCTGCATCCATTTAACAATTTACATATTAGCAACAAGACCAATATCTCTGAAACGGCTGCACCAATTTTTGAACGGTAAGCAGCCTTAGAAACATGGTTACCTACACTTACTACCTGTATAGTCAGGTAAGTGCGGGTGACCCTGGTGTCAGATTCCCTTTAACTTCTTTCTGCTATTTGACGTGTATACATGTCTTAGCGGGAAGGTAGTAAACGATCTGTGGTGGGTATACCCGTCACAGCATTAACGGCTGAGAAACGGCAGGGCAGCGGATCGGAACGGGAGTCTTATTTCCTCCCCAAAAATAAATAAAAAGAAATTGCTCCTTTCCCAATAAAGCCCTAAAATAGTACAAAATAAAAACCCCATACACAAGGGCATAGCTATAAACCACAGCTTATCACCCCAATGACCCCCTCCCCTCCATCCTTGGTTTCCTCATCACCCTATACACCCCACCCTCAGTCTCATCATCACCCCACACAACCATCAAAACACCCCCCCATTATTCCCCCCCATCCTCGGTCTCCTCATCATTGCACACCCCATTCTCAGTCTCTTTATCATCCTCATCAGTGCACCCCCCTCCCGCTCATCATCATCATCGCCTCAAACCTTGTCCTCGTTCTCTAGCTCATTAATATTACACCACCCCCAGCACCCGATCCTTGGTCTCCTTACCTTCCTGGAGATCGGCTGTGTGAGGATGCGGGGAAGGCTGCTGCTTGTGTCACTCCCACTACTACGCGGGTTAGAGGCTGTGACGCGCCAGGGGCTTGGAGCAGAAATGCCTGCCTACGCGGTGCTTGTCTACTCCCATGAGCCCCCGGCCTGTCCGTCCGACCCAGAAGTGATTTTTAAAGAGCCTGCGCCGTTTATAGGTCATTTTAGAAAAGTGGTAAAAAGTCATTCATACTGCAAATGAACATCATTTAAAAAAAAAAATGTATAAAGACAAAATGATAATTATCTCATCTTTCCTCCCCGAAAAAATGATTGAAAGGTCATATGTACCCATAGTGGTAGCTAGAGAAACAACAGTTTGTCCTGCAAAAAATAAGCCCTCACACAACTTGATGCGCCAAACAAATTAAAGGTTATGGCTGTCAGAATATGGCAACACAAAAAAGCTTTTATTTATTTATTTTTTTTACTCTAAGGTAAAATCCAAATAACCGAAAAAAATTGAGAAGTGGCACTTTAAGGCCTTGGTAAAAAAAAAAAAAGCAGACAGGTTTAATCACCCATCAAGTTATACAGCAATGTTTGAAGCTCTCAATGTGAATGGGATTTTTCACAGGAAAGGTTGCTTAAAAAGACCCCATTTCAGGGTTCGAAACATAGCTTTATCACTTGATGGGTAAATAAACCAGTCTGCTTTTTTGTTTTTTTTAACTAAAGCCTTAGGCCAGGTTCACACTGTGGAATCTCTGGACGGAATTTTTGCTTGAGATATCGCGGGATCTTTTGGTGGATCCGTTCAGAAATGCTGTCCCAATAAACAGCAATGCAGTCATCACGGTCCTAGCGCCGCCCGCGAGAAGTACCAGCACATCAGGATGTACATTTACATCCTATGTACTTAAGGGGCCACTTTCCTTTTATTTTTTTGTAATTTGTATCTTTTGGACTGCTCCGCACTGTGCTGCTTTCCTCTACATTGGTTCGCTGATTTTTTAAGTAAATGTCCACTACTATTGTTCACAATTCATGATCTGTCATAGAAAAAGTTTAATAATATTGATGAAGATTGAGGAGCTGTGGACCCTAGCGCTGGTAGAATAAGGATATTACTTAATGTATCTATTTAATTTTTTTTGTTTTATAATGTTAGTCACATCAGCAGTACCCATCACATAGATCCCCGCCTTCAAAAAAGAGTTACCACAACATGGACAGCAAGAACTATGGCATGTATGATGAGTATGAAAATGACCAGTATGGCGAGTATGAAGACGATGACGGGGAAGATATGGGAAAAGATTATGATGATTTTGCTAAGGAGCTGAACCAATATCGAAGGGCCAAAGAAGGCAGCCATCGTGGGAGAGGTGAGTGGCCTTCTGCACCTTCTGTACTAACATTGACTGCTTGATAAAATTACTCAGCATGGCCAAATATGTGAGACACATGACTGTCGTGTTCCAAACCAAGCAGAGCTCTACCAAATCGGTTACCGTATTTTTCGCCGTATAAGACGCACTTTTTCTTCCCCAAAACTGGGGGGGAAAAGTCGGTGCGTCTTATACGGCGAATACACCCCTATGGCGGCGGTCCCTGCGGCCATCAACGGCCGGGACCCGCGGCTAATACAGGACATCACCGATGGCGGCGATGCCCTGTATTAACCCTTCAGACGCGGCGATCAAAGCTGACCGCCGCGTCTGAAGGGAAAGTGACACTAACCCGGCTGTTCAGTCGGGCTGTTCGGGACCGCCGCGATTTTACCTCGGCGGTCCCGAACAGCCGGACTGAATAGCCGGGTTAGTGCTTTCAGGACACCGGGAGGGACCTTACCTGCCTCCTCGGTGTCTTCTCCGTTCAGGGATCCCCTGTATGGCAGGCGCTCTCCTTCCTCGTCATCACGTCGTCGCGTACGTGCCTCGGCGTGCGTAACGACGTGATGGCGGCGACGGAGAGCGAGGATACCCGGCCGGCAGCAGAGACGTTCCGGAGCGACATCCAGGGCAGCGGTGACGGGTCCGGAGCGGCGGGGGACGCGTGAGTATTACCTCCTATGCAGTGGTCTTCAACCTGCGGACCTCCAGATGTTGCAAAACTACAACTCCCAGCATGCCCGGACAGCCGTTGGCTGTCCGGGCATGCTGGGAGTTGTAGTTTTGCAACATCTGGAGGTCCGCAGGTTGAAGACCACTATTGGGTTCAAAATCTTTATTTTTTTAGATTTTGCACCTATAAATTGGGTGCGTCTTATACGCCGGTGCGTCCTATAGGACGAAAAATACGGTACCTAATAATCCCCAAAGTGTACATAAGATGAATACTTTTCATAATACTTCTATAATTTCAATGATTAAAGTGGCAACTTCCATTTTCATTACAAAGAAGAAAATGGAACGTCCAGCGCAAGACTTTTTTTTTCTTTAAGACTGTGTCCTTAAGACAACACTTCCAGCCCTTATTCAGCCTTGTCATAGAGACAGTGGGGGGTATTTACGGTGGCTTGTCATAGAGACAGTGGGGGGTATTTACGGTGGCGATTCTTATGCCGGCCTTATTTAAGAGCCCATCCTGTCTGTAGTACCATATTTATGAAGAGGTTTCAGCCTTTTAATAAATCCCGAGCTTCTGTGACTGCTCGTGCAGCCGCCTTAGGGATCTTAGATTTCCGCTGTAATTATAATGTGCGCTTTACTTAACCACTATTAAACAAAAATATTAAATACTTTTACAATTTATATTATATACCATAATGATTAAAGGGGTACTCCTATTAGCTGCTGAATACTACAGAGAAAATTATTTTCTTTTTCGAACACAGAGTTCTCTGCTGACATCATGACTACAGTGCGCTCTGCTGACATAATGACCACAGTGCTCTCTGCTGACATCTCTGTCCATTTTAGGAACTGTCCAGAGCAGCTTATGTTTGCTATAGGGATTTTCTCCTACTCTGGACAGTTCTAAATATGGACAGAGATGTCAGCAGAGAGCACTGTGCTCGTGATTCAGCAGAGAGCTCTGTGTTACAAAAAAAAAAACATTTCCTCTGTAGTATTCAGAAGCTAATAAGTACTGGAAGGATTAAGATTTTTTTTTTTTTTTTTTTTTTTTTTTAATAGAAGTAATTTAGAGTCTGTTTAACTTTCTGGCACCAGTTGATTTAAAAAAAAAAATAAAAAAATATATATATATTTTTCCACCGGAGTACCCTTTTAATTGCACAGAGCCAAACTGCAGTGCTTGCTCATTGCTAGGATATGGGTATGGTTGCAGGTAGAGATGAGCGAACTTACAGTAAATTTGATTCGTCACAAACTTCTCCACTCGGCAGTTGATGACTTTTTCTGCATAAATTAGTTCAGCTTTCCGGTGCTCCCGTGGGCTGGAAAAGGTGGATACAGTCCTAGGAGACTCTTTCCTAGGACTGTATCCACCTTTTCCAGCCCACCGGAGCACCGGAAAGCTGAACTAATTTATGCAGGAAAAGTCATCAACTGCCGAGCCGATAAGTTCGTGACGAATCGAATTTACTGTAAGTTCGCTCATCTCTAGTTGCAGGCATAAGTTCCATAAGAATTGAGTTGGATTATAACTTGAAGCATTAATAACGCAAATATTGAATGTACATTATCAATCTGTTTGTGTACAGAATTTCTGTAGTTGTATAGTGTATTCTTCTGTAGATTGGTGTAAAAACTGCAGCATTAAACATTAGATTGTAGGCCCTGGCATACTTTACCACCTGATCTGACAGCGGGCATGAAGAGTTGCAATGTCATGGTTGCCAAGGCCAACTATCTGCTGCTTAGCGAGTATTGTGCATGGTTCCTTTCTAAGTTATGGGGCCTGTGCACAATACACGCTCACCATTAACCCCTTAACGACCATGAACTTGTATACACGTGCATGTGCCGTTAAGCAGGTATGGTGCAGGCTCCCGACTCGAGCACGTGCCATACCAGCTGGCCCCCAGCTGATTCCTGTTGCTGGGGGTCAGCGTTAATAGCCAACATGCGGCGATCGCCGCGGATGGCTATTAACCCTTTATATCGCAGCTGTCAAAGCTGACAGCGGTGTCTAAAGGTACATTTTAACTGCTCCCTAGTGTGGTGGATCGCCTCCCCAGCGCGATTGCGGGGGGCGATCCACTTCTGAGGTAACCGGAGGGCTTACCTCCTCTTCCACGGCAGCTGCTGCGCTGTGAATGATAAAGCCTGGCTGGACCAGGCTTTATCAATTGAGCGCAGAGCACACAGATCAATGTGGTTCTATGAAACCACATTGATCTGTATGAGGAATCTAATGATTCCTCCTAAAAGTCTACTAAGGGGACTAAGCGTTTAAAAAATAAAAAATAAATAAAGTTTAAAAACACACCCATTAACTCCTTCCTTATTAAAAGTTAAAATTACCCCCCTTTTCCCAAATTCCATATAAAAAATATGTAAACATAATAAAAATAAACATATGTGGTATAGCCGAATGCGTAAATGTCCGAACTATAAAAATATAAGCTTAATGAAACTGCACGGTCCATAGCGTACACGTAAAAAGAATTCAAAAGTCCAGAATTGTATATTTTTGGTCACTTTGTATACCCTAAAAAAATTATAAAAACCGATCATAAAGTCCCAACAAAAATGGTACCTATGAAATCTTCAGATCATGGCACAAAAAATGAGCCCTCATACCGCCCCCTATATGGAAAAATTAAAAAGTTATAGGGGTCAGAAGAGGACAATTTTAAACCTACTAATTTTTGGCATGAAGTTATATTTTTTAATAGAAGTAAAACAAAATCAAACCTATATAAATAGGGTATCATTTTAATTGTATGGACCTACAGAATAAAGAGAAGGTGTCATTTTTAGTGAAAAATGTACTGTGTAGAAATGGAAGCCCCCAAAAGTTACAAAATGGCATTTTTTTCTTTATTTTAGCCCCACAAATATATTTTTTCTGGTTTATCTGTAGATTTTGTGGTGAAATTATTGATGTCATTAGAAAGTAAAATTGGTGGTGTAAAAAATAAGCCCTCATATGGGTCTGTAGGTTGAAAATTGAGAGTTATGATTTTTAGAAGATGAGGAGGAAAAAACGAAAGTGCAAAAGTGAAAAAAATCTGAGGTTCTTAAGGGGTTGAATGTTTTTTCTCGCCAACGGTCACCCCACTTTCAGCTCCATCTTTCCTTGGCCCATTTGACAACGTATATCTGGACAACTCCTTTAAGTGTGAACAGTACTGTTTCTCGGTCGCTCTTCATTGGGGGACACCTATAATGATGGGTATATGCTCTTGCCACTAGGAGGCGCTGACACTAGGAAAAAAAAGTCTGCTCCTCCCTGGCAGGATATACCCACCCACTGGAAGTGAGGTAATCAGTTTTAGCTAGTGTCAGTAGGAGGCAAGACACAGGCCTGGGAGCTCCCCAGACCTGGTCGTCTTTTATTATTTTCTAGTAGGGGCTGTTTAATTAGGGTTTTTATCTCCCTTTTGTTTCTTTTTTTCAGGTGGGAGTTCAGGAACATGGCGCTACCTGTTCCCCCATATGCGACAAAGGGGCATGGAACATAAGAGTATAGGCCGTCAACCCCTTATCACCAATGGCCAGCACCTGGAGGTTGTACCCTGGGTCCGGGTCCCTCACTGCCCCTGCTCGTTCTTCTATCTTAGCCTAGTATAATGCAGCGTTGCCATAAGCTGGTTGAAGACTTCAGGGTGGGTATAAGAAGATGGATCCGTGGTTGAGTATGTACTAAAATCCACCTTCCTCCTCTCCCTCCCTTTTGCTCATCCAGGGGTCCCCTTCCTCTCGTGCCCAGCTTCCCAGCCGCCATTACACGTGGATGTGCTGGGCAGGACCCCTTATGGACTCTGGCGCCATTCAGCAGGGGACAGTCTGGTGAACCTTCCCTTCCCCCTCTTCAGGCCACACATGTATTGTGGCCAGGCACAGTGCCCTGACCACATTATCTTCACTACAGGCCGGAGACTATGCTGCTGCCCCAGCTTCAGTCTCTGGGGCAGTGGGTCTCCGGTCCCGTGTGGCCGTCCACTTCCCCAATGGGGGCATTATCTGCCTGCTTACTACCTTTTGTGGCCAGGCCCAGTGTCCTGGCCACGTTCTTTATTAGGCTGACCAGAGACCTATAGCTGTAGGCAGCGGGTCTCTGTTCCCACGCGTTCTCTGACCGTGTTCACAGTGCGGGCACACCTGCCCGCTTACTACCATCTGCTGCAGCCAGGCGCAATGTCGTGGCCGTGTTCTTACAGGCTGACCGGAGACTTACAGCTGCAGGCAGCGGGTCTCTGGTCCCATGTGGCCGACTGCCCTCAGTGTGGCCGGCGCCAGGTTCATGCGGCTGGGTGCCGCATCTTACCACAAGTCAGACCCCCCCCTTGCTTCTCCTATTCTGAGGCCGGCTCCGGGGTGGTGGTGTTCTAGCGTGCCCTCCCTTCTTGGCGGGCTGCGCTAAGTTTAAAAAAAATAATCACTACTTGTCACTGAGACCGTTTGGTGGTGGTGTTTGGCACCCTCTTGTGGCCATCAATTGTATTGCGCCTTGGAATTTTCATTACTACTTGAGCTCCCCCTTGTGGCAACCCAACTCTATTGCAGCCTTGGCCTGTCACATCTGTTTTTATCAGTTTAATACCTGCAGGGTCCATTTTCTAGGGACTGAATCGGGGGCCCGCTTTATTCCTTCAGTCACCCTGTATGGTGGCCTGCTTTAGACTATTTACATTGTCAGTTGAGTTATGCCTCTGGCGTATCTATTTTCTGAAGGGTTCTCGCTCTGTCAGAGAACATATGCGCACCAACCTGGTGGGTTATTGCCAGGGATTTCTCTGTCCCTTGGAAACAGTCGGGGATATATTCAGTGTCTGCTATGTCTTGCCCACAGCCGAATTCCAGTCCCTCCTTATCAAGGCAAGACACTGGTCGGGTGCCCTTGCAATTATTATTTTATTATTATTTTTTTTTTGCATTCCTGGCGGACGCTAAAGACACTCTGTCTGGTCCGCCGGTCACCCATCATGGGGGTGGTCATGGAGGTGTTCTGGCGTGTCATACAATAGGATTCCCTCCTCTACAGGCTGCCGCATCCTCGGCTAGGGCTCTGGATCCCCCGTCTAGTGTGAGGTCTCCGTGGAAGTGTCCCTGCGTGGGCATGGATTGGTCCTGATGTTGATATAGGGGACAGCAGTCTCGTCTGTCATCTCATCTCTCAGCTGCCGTGTCCGCGGCTTGCACTCCGGTACCCCACTGCTGATGCAAGGTGTCCGACAGAGTGACCCGTTGTCTACTATGGACACATACCAGTAAGCAGCTGGAGTTCCGGTACCCGACTGCTGTGCGTGGTGTCCAAAGGAGTGACCCGTTGGGTACTATGGACCCATACCAGTAAGCCAGACATTGGTCTGCGGGATCTTCTCAGCCGCCTTTCACTTGTCACTCCTCACTCAGCTTATGTATCTGAGGCTGGAGTTCCAGTACCCCACTGCTGTGGAGGTGTATGTATGAAGGCTTGTCCCAGTGTGTCCTATGGACTCTAGACTGGATACAGGGATGCATTCCGCGGCTCCTCAGCCTCCCCCGATCTCCCAAGGTGGCGGGGATACTATCTGAGGCTCCTAGGTCTCCCCTCTCTCCCACATGTGGCAGTGGGGAATAGTGATCGCCTATGTAGCTGTCCCCTTTTATCCAGCGTCTGGAAGTATACTTGTTCAGCGAGACTTTTGTCTGCACGGTCTCCTTCGCTGTCGGTCTCCCATCTCTGGGCTGCTGTGGGCTTGGTCAGGTTTCCTGTATCTCTCTGCTGGTATAAGGACTCTGGATGAGAGTCCCTGCAGGTACTTGGGACTGATGACAGTCAGCCAGACTTTCGTCTGCTGGGTCTCTTACACCGCCAGGTCACTCGTTAGTTCGGTCGTACTCCAATATCCCACTTTCTGTAGAGGGGGGGGGGGTTGATGGAGTGTCCCTGAGCATTCAGGAATCCTATACCAGTCAGCATGATGGTTGACTGCATGGTCTACTACTACTACTACATCGCGTCCACTACCATACACTTCCCAGGACGGTAGTTCAGGTTATTCACTGCGAAGGTGTAGTTACGAGTGAGTCTCCCCATGTTGCTCCTTGGGCCCTATACAATACACCACATACTGGTTTGCGGGGTTCCCTGCTTTACCAGGTTCCTCCCTACATGCCTGGCGCTCTCTATGCTGAAGGCTGGTAACCCACTTTCTGTGTGTGATTCTGTCTACAGCACCCAGTTTGGCCATGGTTCCTATGCCAGATAGCCAGACTGTGTCTGCATGGTTTTCTACTCCGCCAGGTCACCGTCCCCATTCTTGTTGCTCCGACGGTTACAGTCCGGTGACTCATTTTCCAGGTGAAGTTCCAAAGAGTGTCTCGGTGGTTTCATTGGATCTTTTATACCTGCCGGTCTGACTGTGTCTGCATGTTTCCTGCTCCATATATATCCTTCATCCCTTGCGTCTGGGACAGCAGTCCTGGTGTGTGGCACTATTTGGAGCTGGGGTGTGGGCGTTTCCTGCAGGTTCCACAGTCTTTCAAAGAATGAGCAGCACTTTGTACCCCTTTCTAAGGGGCACCGTTGATCTGCTAGGGACAGGGTTGTGACACCATACTGTCGGACTTTTGAATGTCTGCGGTTTCTATCGCGTCTGCAGTCTTGGTACCTCTCTACTATTGTACAGTAACCACGTCTGTGTCCCTACATATGCTAGGCCACTCTGCTCGTGTAGAGTCCACCTCCCCTTTTTTCTGTGGGGTGTGCCTTGGGCCTTCCTGTGATCTTGTTTCCACAGGTTTAGGCGGTTGAACTCCTCTGCTCTGGGGCGACAGTCGGTTCAGCCCCCTCCATTCCTCCAGGTATCTGTCATGGGTTCCTGGCAAGGGTGGTTCAGATGCTGGCTCTGTTGCCTTAGGGAATGACCAGAATGGCTCAGTTGACGTCCTTCTGGTCCAGGGTTACACCACATTGAGGTGTCCTCCTCAACGCTTTAGGTGTGTGTGCCCTTCTTACTTCAATTCGTAGTCAGGGCTCAAATTAGCTCCTCCATTCCTTGAAAAGTTGTTGCATTGTTCCAGGGGACTACGTCCACCCAGTACTTGGTCCCCTTAGCTTCAGGTGGCATTTCACTGCTCCTGTAGTGCCTGGCACACTTTGATCATCCCCCTTCCACAGGGGGTATGGGGATCATGGAGCTTGGCATGGTCTGGGCCTGAGTTTCATAGCGACCACCCCTTGTTTTCCCCTCCTCTATATAGGTGGGGTACCTGGCTGGGCCCTTGTTTTATGCTGAGAGCAATCAGCTGAGCTGAGCTGAGCACTTTTGCAGTCTGGATCTCTTCCAGTTTCAGGTTATCTACTGCTGCTAATACAGACTTAGCATTCTCCTCTGTTGGAGGAGTTTATGCTCTCATGTATAGCTAAGCAACAGCCAGTCTAGCACCGTCTGTTGTTTGGGTCCTGCCATTACTCTCCTCCTCCTTTAGTATGCTGTGGCGTGTCTTCTTTTCTAGGTTGTCCCTTCTGGTCTTTTGGGCCTTACTGATGGTTGTGGTCTCGGGCAGGTTAACTCTCCTGCCCTGACTTCTCCACGGTCCCATTTGTGGGGCGGTCTTTCTGTACCGCACTTTTTCTTGTCTAGACGTAGAAGTTTTTCACTTGGAGCGGTTTGCGGACGTTGGGTTTACTTACTCTTCAGGTGTATGTCTTCCAGGCGACTTGGGAACCTCCGTTTCTCATGTCGGCTGCTCCAGTGTTCCGGTATGCTCCTTTTGGCTGTTTATTTTTACATGTATGTCTTCCAGGTGGCCCGGGTACCTCCAGTTCCCATGTCGGACGCTCCGGTGTTCCTGGATGCCCATTTTCAGAGCATTCTGCTCCCTTTTTTGATCTTATTCCTTCAGTCTTCTCCTTCATGGGTCAATGTACTCCTGGGGAGGTGTGCGTTCCGGTCATCCAGATTACTCTACTCAAGCTTATTTAGTCTCCCAGGTGCTCACGGCAGGCCCCTGGGACACGGAGGCTTTTGGTCTGCAGCTGTTCTGGTCATCGATTTTCTGCACCAAGCCTCTCCACAGCCAGTCTCCATCCTTCTTTCTTTTTTCCAGTGTTTTTCTGGTCTCCTCCTTCCGTACTCGCCTTCTCCACAGGCGTGCGCTGCTCTCCCTGGTGTTTTTTCCGCCATGTTCTCTTGAATTGGTTGACTCTGGATGAGGTTCTCTTGTTTGTGCCCTTTTCCATTTTTGTTTCCCAGCCAGGTTAGCCCTCTGTCTGTCTGGTTCTGTGTTCCTTGGAGTTGATGCCTACCTCCTCCCGGAATGGTTCCGGCCCTTCTGGCTTCCTAGTCGACCTTTACTTGTCTCTCTTTATGGACCGTAGCTTTGGAATCTCTACATAGGACGGTCTCTAGTCCTTTCTCCATGGATGGGAGATCTTCTGGGAGCTCAGTTTGTGGTCCTCGGTTGTCTCTGCCCTGGATCTCGTCCGCAGGCCTTATGGTCGAGTGGGTTCGGTCTCTGGACTGATCCCCTTTTTCTGGTGGTTGTTATTCCCACCCTAGGGGACTGCTTTGGTACGTCCCATCAGTATAGGTGTCCCCCAATGAAGAGCGACCGAGAAAAGGAGATTTTTTTTGTATTCATCGTAAAATCTCTTTCTTGTACTCTTCATTTGGGGACACCGCACCCACCCATTTCTTCTTTCTTGGTCCTGATTTTCTTTTCCGGTTCTTGTTTATTTTTTTTATCCGGGATTTCTTTCTAGGGTCCTTCAGACATATTTTCTTGTTGGCTTCTCCTACTACTTGGTGACAAAACTGATTACCTCCCTTCCAGTGGGCGGGCTATATTCTGCCAGGGAGGAGCCAACTTTTTTTTTTTCCTAGTGTCAGCACCTCCTAGTGGAAAGAGCATATACCCATCAGTATAGGTGTCCCCCAATGAAGGCTACAAGAGAGATTTTACAGTGAGTACAATAAATCTCCTTATCGCCATAAGCCCATATTTTTATTTTATTTTTTTACAGGAATTAGAGGAAGGGGTAAGATGATTCGAGGCTGGGGAAGAGGGATGATGCGTGGAAGAGGAGGCTTTAGAGGAAGAGGCGGTCGAGGAAGAGGTTACTCAGGAGAGGAACACCAAGATGAGGAGGACATGTATGATGAAGAAATGGAGGTGAGCGGCACAGACGTGATGTGGGGAGATGGTGGAGAAAACATTTTATTCTCTGATTCAATTGTACATTTTTTATATTTTATTGGAGCCTTCAGATACAACTGATTAGTTTTTGCACCTACCAATAAAAGCCTCTGCCGCATCTAATTTTCGTAATATTTTATGGTAGACACGGGTACTACAGAGCTATAGTCCTGAATGGAGTCTGAAAAAGCTGAATCTATAGAATCTTTCTCCTTGACACCTATGTCCACTCAGCGGTCTCTGATGCTTAGTTCCTAGTGAAGGGTGCCTTATCTGGTGGGTAAAGAAGCCTTAAAGCAGTGTTTCCCACAGGGCTGTGGAGTCTGTAGATAAATGTTTCGACTCCGCAGTTTTTTGTACTTCCCACTCCTCTGTATTAATATACGAATGTATTTTATACATTCCTTGAAGGAAAGAAAGGCAACATACATTTCATTACCACAGGACTACTGGCTGGTGGTTTGATTTCACTAGCAGAATCCCATAGTCATGTTTAAAGTTTAAGCTAACAATCAGAGTTAACAAGTTTTTATAGCCTTAGCTGAATGACAGCAGTTTTTCCAATGGTTTACAGCTTCAGTCTTGAACTATTGACTCTCCATTCCCTTCACTTATACAAGTGTCTCTAGTTGTGCAAAAAACATATTTACTTAATCCCTTATCAGTGAGAGGCTGGGTTACCCATGGGTTCCCTGTAACAGCAGAACACAACACTATGGAAAGTATAAGTATTGCCGCTCCTAATTGTGCGTTGCGTGCCATATAGTAAAGCACATGAAAAGCATGCTTCTTAACGTGTTCGTTTTGCTGTTACGTGAGGAACTGCATGCATTGGTCTTTATTCTTACTGTAGAGAATTCATTAATTATAACTTTTTGTGAATTGGGACATTTAAACCTGCTTTTTTTTAAATTCCAATCTAAATTTAGTAGGAGTCGGGGCGTTCTTTGCCGATTCCAGGTACGCAAAATTTTGTCCGACTCCTTGGCTCCGACTCCACAGCACTGGTTTCCCAACCAGTGTTCCTCCAGCTGTGGCACAACTACAACTCCCAGCATGCCCGGACAGCCTTCGGCTGTCCGGGCATGCTGGGAGTTGTAGTTTTGCAACAGCTGGAGGCACTCGGGTTGGGAAACACTGCCTTAGAGACTGAATGCATCACCTAAGCATCTACAGCAGAGGCAACCGGATAGAAGAACGAACCTTTAATGTTGTGTATTTCAAAGATTCTTTTGATAGTTGTATCTAAATGTATGATTCAATATACAGTAATAGTATAGAGGAACAGTTGTTAAGTTTTCCTATAATTTTGGTTAATGCTTAACTTCTAGAACCCCAAACTTAATTCAATAATCATTATGGTATATAGTATAAGATGTAACAGTATTTGATATGTCTCATGTAGCTTTAAAGTAAGAGCTTGATCACATCTGCATCAGAGGCTCCTTTCGGGCTAGAAAACCAAGCTGGGTGGTCTGGTGCACAGCAGACAGCGACGGATCCCATTGACTTTAATGGAGTCCATCAGGTTTCTGTTTGGCGTCTGTTCGTTTAGCAGGATATGACTGCACAAAAAATTAGTGACTGCAGAATTATTATTTTTTGTCTGGTCAGGTCCCGCAAATTATCCTTTTTTTCTAGAGAGGTCCAAAACAGACGTGGACGTAGCCTTACAGTATCCTATAAGGGGTTAGGACAGGGAGCAGTCGTGGCTTTTCTAGTTAAAGGGGTATTCCAGGAAACAACTTTTTTGTTATATATCAACTGGCTCCAGAAAGTTAAACAAATTTGTAAATGACTTCTATTAAAAAATCTTAATCCTTCCGGTAGTTATCAGCTGCTGAAGTTGAGTTGTTCTTTTCTTTCTGTCCACAGTGCTCTCTGCTGACACCTTTGCTTGTCTCAGGAACTGTCCGAAGCATTAGAGGTTTGCTATGAGGGTTTTCTCCTATTCTGTGCAGTTCCTAAGACAAACAGAGGTGTCAGCAGAGAGCACTGTTGTCAGACAGAAAAGAACTCAATTTCAGCAGCTGACAGCTACTGGAAGGATTAAGATTTTTTAATAGATGTCATTTACAAATCTGTTTAACTTTCTGGAGCCAGTTGATATAAAAAAATAAAAAAAGATTTTTCCTAGAATACCCCTTTAACTTTTTTTTTTTTTATCTATTTATTTCCAGTATGGGGATGAGGAGATGATGGGTGATGAAGAGTATGATGACTACTCAAAAGAGCTGAATCATTATCGCAAGTCTAAGGAAGGCAGAGGTAGAGGTGAGTCTTTACTTTGTATTTTAGAGACCTGATGGGAGAAGCTAAAGAATAGAGTTATTTATTTCATTGATCACATTTCTTCTTTTCCACTTTAAGGTTTTTTTAGACCCCGAGGTCGGGGGCTTCGAGGACGATATAAAGGAATGATTCGTGGTAGAGGAAGAGGCAGAGGGAAAGGAAACGATGAGGACGACTACTATGAAGAAGACGGGGTAAGCTGAATAGTTTTCTGTTTATTAGTACCAGCTGTAATTAAAGGACATCAGTTCGAATGCCGCATGTTAAATAGTACCTTTAAAAAAATTGTCATAGCAACAATTTTGATCGGTGAAGGTCCAATTGCTGAGACCCTCACCAGAGTGCAAAGTGCTCTGCCCGTTCATTTTTCTTTTCAACATTGCACATGGTGTTTGGATTGACAGAGGAAATCAGTAGAGCATCTTTTGACTTCCTTTGTCTATCTTTATTGTTCCTAAGATGCTCACACAAAGAACTGTGCTCTGAACTGGCACAAGTAGTAAATATGGAGTGTTAAGCTGCATATAGAGAGAATTCTTCTGACAGTCCTCTTTGTTTTACCAGGATGGAGGAATGTACAGAAATGACTATGATAAGTCGTACCATCGACAGGACAAGAAAGGGAAAGTCATCTGTAAATACTTTGTGGAGGGCAGGTGTACCTGGGTGAGTATCTGCAGCTTATATTCTTTACTAGCATTTTTTTCCCCCTTAGAAGACTTTGCAAACTCTACACCAGTGTTTCCCAACCAGGGTGCCTCCAGCTGTTGCAAAAACTACAACTACCAGCATGCCCAGACAGCCAGAGGCTGTCCGGGCATGCTGGGAGTTGTAGTTTTGCAACAGCTGGAGGCGCCCTGGTTGGGAAACACTGTTCTACATCAATAACACCATCACATGCCATTTATAGTAGTACAATAAATTATCCCACAACTGCAATGTCAGCCTTTTTTGGTCCAGTGAACTTTCTCTAGCACTCCTCCAACAAAGAGGAGTAGGCACTGTGCTGTGATTGGCCATATAAGTAAGGAAAAGGAAGTCCCCCTCTGTGTGTACTGCTGGCAAACACCCTAGATCTGGCCCCGCCCCTTGAAATGGAGAGAATGAGAAATAGCTGTACACCATAAAAAGTATGCTTGTGTATATTATTTTAAATAGAAATAAAGATTTTTCTGACTGTACTTTTGTTTCCTGATTGCAATTATCTTATCTTCCTGCAGGGGGAGCATTGTAATTTCAGCCATGATGTAGAAGTACCAAGACGTCGAGGACTTTGCAAGTTCTACATGACTGGATACTGTGCTCGAGCAGACAGCTGTCCCTACATGCATAATATCCTTTCTATTGTATATCTTTTAATAGTCATAGTCTCCTAAAAAAAAATAATAATAAAAAAAAAAAATATATATATATATATATATATATATATATATATATATATATATATATATTTTTTTTTTTTTTTTATATTTATGTCTGGTGTTTATGTAGGCACAGTGGTGGTGGTCCAACCCCTGGGAGGCCTGCCACCCAACAGAATGAGTTATGCAAAGCATAGCTTACTTTAACAGGCGTTCTTCTGTCTATACCTCTGGCTAATAGGCAATGAAGGGCCAATAATGCCCTTGCACCCATTCATTTGCATGATCAGCCAGGATTGAATCACACAGTATAATCCATCATTCAAAGAGACAAAATAATCCCTTAAAAAAATATATATAATTTTTTTTTGTTAAAGTAATTTTTTCTGTGCCCCTCGTCTCAGTGGGCACCCTGCAAGTCTCTATGTGACTTCCCTTTCAATCTGCCCCATGTTAGTTTTACTCCCTTTAAAGCCAGTGGTCTCCAAATTGTGGTTTCTACAACAGCTGGAGGGCCACAGTTTGGAGACCACTGCTGTAGACTGAGAAAAAAACATGGAACAACTTCTTTAAAGGGGTACTCCCCTGGAAAACATTCATTTTTTAAATGAACTGGTGCCAGAAAGTTTCAGATTTGTAAATTACTTCTATTTAAAAATCTTAATCCTTCCAGTACTGTTTTTTCAGCTGTTGTATGTTCCAGAGGAAGTTCTTTTCTTTTTTAATTTCCTTTCTGCCTGACCACAGTGCTCTCTGCTGACACCTCTGTCCATTTTAGGAACTGTCCAGAGTAGAAACAAATCCCCATAGCAAACCTCTCCTGCTCTGGACAGTTCCTAAAATGGACAGAGGTGTCAGCAGAGAGAACTGTGGTCAGAAAAAAAGGAAATTCAAAAAGCAAGGAACTTCCTGTGGAGCATATAGCAGCTGATAAGTACTGGAAGAATTAAGATTTTTAAAAAGAAGTCGTTTACAAATCTGTTTAACTTTCTAGCACCAGTTGGTTTAAAAACAAATGTTTTCCGGAAGAGTACTCCTTTTAAATATCAAAATTAAATTTTGACACTTTATTTCCTGTAAGGATTGGTCCATAGTTATTGTTGGATTAGTTGGTATGAGTAGGTTTGGGAGAGGCTTTCAGTTTTTTATTCTCCTTAACATTTCGCACATGATTTCCCTTGTAAGCTATATCACACGACAGGCAATTGTATTAATGGCGATGAGTGCATGTTCTCTCATGATCCGTTGACAGACGAGACTCAGGAAATGCTCGATAGGGTAAGATGAAGTAGCAGTGACAATAGAAAACTTACTTTATACCTGTTTCTACGACTCTTCAGCTTAATTGGGTATTCTGGTATACAAAAGTATATGATACAAAGTAAAAAATCCTTCATATAGTAATCATATCTTTTCAGCAGTTTTTTTTCACAGAATCTTTTACTACTTCCTGGTCCAAATTGTGATGTTTCTAGTAGGGATCAACCGATATTGATTTTTTTTTTAGAGCCGATACCGATAACCTGTGAACTTTCAGGCTGATAGCCGATAACTTATACCGATATTCCGTGCATTTTATTCCCCCCCCAATATCCTTGGTAAAATTAAAGTGTGTGTGTGTGTGTGTGCGCGTGCGTGCGCGCGCGGGTATACCCTGATAAACTGTTTCTGGCCCCGCAGAAGCAGCTGCAGATAAATGATTTTAAGCGGGCGCCCGCTTCTCTCCCCCTACCTGTCCTGAGTCCAACCACCGACGCTGCCCGATTGCCTCCTCTGGCCAGAGACCACTGCCACTGCCCCATTGCCTCCCCTGTCCCCGGTTTTCTATTTACCTGTTCCCGGGGTCCGCGCTACTTCTGGCTCCGGCGGCGTCTTGAGCTGTCACTCTGTGCCGGGTCACTGACGGTGATGTCGCGTTGAGGGCGTCACTCGTCATTGCGCAGCGCACCTCAACAGCGCAGGACGCCGCAACAGCCACAAGTAGTGCGGACCCCGGGAACAGGTAATTATAAAACCAGGGATGGGGGAGGCAATGGGGCAGTGGCGGCGGCGGTCTCTGGCCAAAGGATAGGCAGGGGGAGGATATCGGGCAGCGTCGGTGGTTGGACTCGGGACCACAGGACGGGCAGGGGGAGAGAAGCTGGTGGCGGCGGCGGTCTCTAGTCCCGTAAAAGCTGCTGCAGTTCATTGACTTGAAGCGCCCGCATTATCGGCAGGTTAGATACTGATAACTTAAAAATCGTGAATATCGGCTGATAATATCGGCCAATCCGATAATCGGTCGATCTCTAGTTTCTAGTCAGTCACCTAGTGGGACAACCTGTAGCTCAGCTTAATAGTGGTCGCACATGCCCAGTTGAAGCACTAGGAGTTATAGGAGGAGAACTGTTTGTCTATAAAAACAGCAGGAACTAGGAAAAAATGCAGAGTTTCCCAACCAGGGTGCCTCCAGCTGTTGCAAAACTACAACTCCCAGCATGCCCGGACAGCCTTTGGCTGTCCGGGCATGCTGGGAGTTGTAGTTTTGCAACAGCTGGAGGCAACCTAGTTGGGAAACACTGAACTAATGTGAGGGAGCAGGATATGAAGGGCACAATAGTGCAGAGACTTGTTCTTTAGTAATCAGGAATACAGAGGAAGACAGCCTGGGGTAGATGTCACCATTGCATGATGGGAGTTGTAGTCTGCTACCCACATAGGCTGCTGTAGAAACCATGTCTACTTGGACTTGAATATCAGACAAGTGTTATAGCACTGACTTGTATATAATGTCCCTGCAGCCGCTTTCCATCAAGTTTTACATCTGAACTCCAGTATGCCTCTTCAGGGTATATTTACTTGGGCGGGTTTTCCCGCCGTGGGTTTGAGCAGCAGCGGAAAATCCACCGTGTGAAAACTTGCGGGTAATTGTCCATGTGAATGTACCCCCATAAATGATAGAACTAAATTCGTTTCCGGTTCATTTGGATTCATATAATTTAAGGGTTCCACGCTCTGAAAGGGAACCCTCAACCCAACCTTGTTGTATCAGAACATCACATGGCACAAGCTAAGACCACGCTGAATTCTAAGACTGTAAAACATTTACACCCCTTTGGCCTCTATAAGGGTATATTCATCCTGAGGATTGTAAACGGATTCTTCACTCGCAGAGTACCGCGAGCGGATATTTCATGCGCCCACCGAAATACTTCAACGGTAGGACCGCGCGGCCCTGCATCATCACAGTTGATAGCAATGCAGGTCTTGCGGACGTCCGTGCAAAGAATGAGCTTGTTCTTTCTTTGCGCGGATCAATTTCAGCGGCGGATTTGTCCGCCGCAGAAATTCCTGAGTGTGAACGGGTCTCACGGAAGACCCATTTACTCTGATTTTAATGTTCACAACGCATAATTTCCCCCCCCCACACACACACCCTTTTTTATGTTTTATTTTATATATTTATTAAAATGAAGCTTGACTTCTAGTTGTATAAGGTATTAGATGTACTTTAGAGTTAACACAATTTCCTATTACATTTCCAATTAAGTTCTCTAATCTTTTACCTCAACATTTTAACCTGAGAGATTAATGAGGTGCTTGATGGTATTTTGTATCTCATCAGATATTGGCTGAAGATGCAGAAGCTGGTGCAGAGGATGAGAAGGATGTGGAGGAGCTGAAGAAGCAGGGAATAAATCCTCTACCTAAGCCTCCCCCAGGAGTTGGACTCCTCCCTACACCATCTGGTCCAACAGGATCTTCAGGTCCCTCCGCGCCTTGTGAGCCGTTGTCCCCAACATCTGTTTCACCTACCGCACCCTTGTCAACCTCTGGCGGTGCTAACTGTGCCCCGCTTCCTGGCGAAACAGTTTCAGATATCCAGATGCCTGGAAGTCCTTTGTCTGGGAGCAGTATTCAAGGAGCATGTGGGCCAGTGCCTGAAGACCCTTTGCTGGAAAGTCCAGGTCTAGGTCCCATACCTGGTGGTGGACCAGTGCTTGTTGATGCTATACCTGCTATTCCAGTTCATGAAGATCCAGTGCCAGGAGGACCAGTGCACCCAATACATATTGGGCCTGATGAACCCTTATCACCTGAGGACCCAATGGCCCCTTATCCAGGAGGCCCCATACCTCCAATGCCAGTTGGACCTGGAGGTCCAGTCATACCCCCAATGCAGGATGAGCTTGGGGTGGTAATGCTTGAAAGCCCAGAATCTGGTGGTCCGCCAATGGATCTGATGCCAGGAAGTCCAGGGTCTGTAGATTCACAGTGCCAAAGGAAAATACCTTCGCTGTTTGAAATTGTGGTGCGCCCCACTGCCCACTTGGCTCACAAATTATGTCGTAGGTGAGTTCTGGTGAATTGGGGGTAATTTTTTGCTTTATTTAAAATTCTTCATTGTATTGATTTATCCTATTTATTTTTTAGACCACCTGGTCCACCAGGCGGGCCTCCAGGTCCACCTCCACAAAGATTTCCAGGACCGATGGGTCCTCAAGGCCCCATGCATCCTGAAATGGGCCTAGAGGAAGGTCCCCCTATAGCACCTTATGGACCCGAAGAAGGCTCTGAAATGATAGTTGATGGTCCTCCTCCCCCAGAATTCTATGATGAATATTATCAAGACCCTAATATGGAGATTGGCCCTAATATGATGGGAGACACAGGTATGTAAGGCTTTTAGATTCGGATACAGGATCAACATAAAAAGCCCAATGGTTGTTTTAAAATGGGATCTGAAGATGTAACGCTTTCCCTTTCAAATCTCTGACATGGAAAGTTGAATAATATAACTTTTTGTTAAAAAAAACAAACCCAAAAAAAACCTCATATGACTCATTTCTAGGCTGCACCAGGCCCTTTCTCTGATCGATCGTATACATTGTAACAAAGACTGTCTTAAATAGGCATAATTTGGGGAAAACAAACAAAAATTAAAAACCAGTAAGGTACAAAGGTCATTAATAAAACATACATTTTAAAACCCATCATTACAATTTGTATTGATATGTTTTTAAAATTTTTATTGTTTTATTATAAACCTTTGAATATTCATTGATGAGTGTTCAGTGTCACAATGTTTGGACTCTGGGAATAATGAGCTGACATTTTGACATATGCCGTCCCCAGAACTGAAACAAATAGTAAAATGATGGGTGTATGGCATAAAAAAAGGAAAATAATATAAGATATTATAAATATTTTTGTCTTCAGCCTAAAAACTGTTTAACTTGTCCTTTAAAGGAAAAGAAAAACCTAATAGAACTATTTTCACCTGAAAATAATCTGTTGAAGAGTGCCGGTCATCAAACCATATTTTTTAAACTAACTCAGATTATATTCACTAACGACTCCTAACACCCCTCCTGCCCTTAAAAAAGCTGTGTATCATACCTTTCCCCTTGTTCACATTGTATGAGCTCACGGCAGGAGAAAGGGGTATTCCCCAGCAGGCACGATGTCACGGAAGCCGGCGAGAGCTGACCTGCACGCACTTCTTGAGTTTGGACTTCTGCAAGTCCAAGTGGAGACCCAACTAACTGTTTGACTTGTGCAGGGAACAGAACCTAGTGGCCATTTTTTCAATCACATTAAAAACATATAAAGGTTGAAAATTTTAACAGCAAGTAAATAGTGAAGTGTCTTATATTTACATAAGGAACAACATATTAAAAGTTTAGTTTGGTGATAGGTACTCATTAAAATCTGGTCCACAAGAATAAAATTGATCTAGGGGTAGTCCGACTATATATATTTTTACCTAAATCAATAGCATATGGAAAGTTATGCACTTTCGTAATATACTTCAATAAGAAGACTATATGCTCACCATCCCCAGGAAGCTCTGTAGTTCTGCTAGTCTCATGTCGTCTGCTTTTGGTTTCCCCCTTCCCTTTACCAGGCATGTCATCCCTCTTCGGTGCTCTGACAGCTTGGCTTCACGATTCAAGCTAGCACCCTGGGCTGACATCATCTGTCTCAGCTTTAGTAGGAGCCCTATATCAATTTGACAGCCTAATAGAAGATGCATCTGTTAGGTGGAGGTGACAGAGCAGTGTAAATAGATAAACTGACTGCTTGAATGTACCGTGCAGACGGTGAGGTGGATGGGGGGAAGGAAACAGTGAGAGAGAACTTCAGTGCAGGGCTTTGAGACGTTCAGGGGAAAATGCATCATGGCAATTGTAGGATTGGACTGTGGACTGCATTCTTTGTCTGGTAGAGACAGCAGGATGGGCCCTAAAGAATTTTTTTTCAATAAAACCAATATATATATATATATATTAGTGTCATGGTCGTAAATGTTGGCACCCCTGAAATTTTTCTAGAAAATGAAGTATTTTTTCACAGAAAAGAATTGCAGTAACACATGTTTTGCTATACCCATGTTTATTCCCTTTGTGTGTATTGAACTAAACCAAAAAAGGAGGGAAAAAAGCAAATTGGACATAATGTCACCAAACTCCAAAAAAAAGGTCTGGACAAAATCATTGGCACCCTTTCAAAATTGTGGAAAAATAAGATTGTTTCAAGCATGTGATGCTTCTTTAAACTCACCTGGGGCAAGTAACAGGTGTGGGCAATATAAAAATCACACCTGAAAGCATATAAAAAGGAGAGAAGTTCACTTAGTCTTTGCATTGTGTGTCAATGTGTGCCACACTAAGCATGGACAACAGAAAGAGGAGAAGAGAACTGTCTGAGGACTTGAGAACCAAAATTGTGGAAAAATATCAACAATCTCAAGTTTACAAGTCCATCTCCAGAGATCTAGATTTGCCTTTGTCTACAGTGCGCAACATTATCAAGAAGTTTGCAACCCATGGCACTGTAGCTAATCTTCCTCAGCGTGGATGGAAGAGAAACATTAATGAAAGGTGTCAATGCAGGATAGTTTGGATGGTGGATAAGCAGCCCCAAACAAGTTCCAAAGATGTTCAAGCTGTCCTGCAGGCACAGGGAGCACCAGTGTCAGTGCGAACTATCCCTCGACATTTAAATGAAATGAAACGCTATGGAGGAGACCCAGGAGGACCCCACTTCCAAACTGAACTTGAGTAAGCCAAAATCCTTCTGGGAAAACGTCTTGTGGACAGATGAGACCAAGATAGAGCTTGGTAAAGCCCATCATTCTACTATTTACCGAAAATGGAACAAGGCCTACAAAGAAAAGAGCACAGTACCTACAGTGAAATATGGTGGAGGGTCAATGATGTTTTGTGGGATGTTTTGCTGCCTCTGGCACTGGGTGCCTTGAATGTGTACAAGGCATCATGAAATCTGAGGATTACCAATGGATTTTGCGTCGCACTGTACAGCCCAGTGTCAGAAAGCTGGGTTTGCGTCCGAGATCTTGGGTCTTCCAGCAGGACAATGACCCCAAACATACGTCAAAAAGCACCAAGAAGTGGATGGCAACAAAGCGCTGGAGAGTTCTGAAGTGGCAGCAATGAGTCCAGATCTAAATCCCATTGATCACCTGTGGAGAGATCTTAAAATTGCTGTTGGGAAAAGGCGCCTTCCAATAAGAGAGACCTGGAGCAGTTTACAAAGGAAGAGTGGTCCAACATTCCGGCTGAGAGGTGTAAGAAGCTTATTGATGGCTATTGGAAGCGACTGATTTCAGTTATTTATTCCAAAGGGTGTGCAACCAAATGTTAATTTTGTCCAGCCCACTGGAAGTGAGGTAATCAGTTTTAGCTAGTGTCAGCTAGGAGGCAAGACACAGGTCTGGGAGCTCCCCAGACCTGGTCTTTTTTTTCTTATTTTCTTATCTATCTTTATGGACCTTAGATTTAGTCTCAGCATGCAACGGTCCCTTCCTTTGCGTCCTAGCCCATCTCCAGGGATGGAGGATCTTCCAAGAGCTTAGTTTCTGGGCCTCGGTTTTCTCTGGCCTTGGGTCTTGTCCACGATCCTTACAGACGATTGGGTTCGGTCTCTGACTGTTTTCTCTTGTTTCTAGTGATTGTTATTCCCACCCTAGGGGACTGCTTTGGTACGTCCCATCAGTTAGGTGTCCCCCAATTAAGAGCGACCGAGAAAAGGAGATTTTTTTTTGTGCTTACCGTAAAATCTCTTTCTCGTAGCCTTCATTGGGGGACACCGCACCCACCCATATCTTCCTTTTTTTGTCCGGATGCTCTTTTTCTGGGCCATTTTCCGGGATTCTTTTACGGGGTCTTTCGGACTTCTGTCTTGGTTGGCTTCTCCTACTGCTTTGTAACAAAACTGATTACCTCACTTCCAGTGGGCGGGTATATCCTGCCAGGGAGGAGCAGACCTTTTTTTCTTTCTAGTGTCAGCGCCTCCTAGTGGCAGGAGCATATACCCATCAGTTAGGTGTCCCCCAATGAAGGCTACGAGAAAGAGATTTTACGGTAAGCACAAAAAATCTCCTTTTTTCCTCCCTCTTGGTTTAGTTCCAATACACACAAAGGGAATAAACATGTGTATAGCAAAACATGTGTTACTACAATCCTTTTTGCCTGTCCCTGTTTCTTGCTGACCGTGGTTCTGGCAGCATGGAACGACTGACAGGTTACCTCTAAGTGGGTTAAAGCAGTGTGCTGCGCTGTTTACTGAAATTAGGGCTAAAGAATAGGGTGTATGTGGTGCCTTCATTTTCTAACGTGCTATGATTTTGGTTCCTGTAAGCTACTCTAAGGACCCCCACATGCCATATTCTAAAATATTGTTTCTTTGTATATTAGGGGTCTATGAAGAATATGGTGCGATCCAAGAAGACCCCCGACAGTACCATGAACAACCTCCAGAGCAAGGGGCAGAGATTGGTGAAGCACCATCCAATTATAACAAAGCAAATATCCCTGACTTTTTGCCTTCTGCCCAGCGTGCCCTATACTTGCGGATCCAGCAGAAGCAGCAAGAAGAAGAACGAGCAAAAAGGTCCACTGGAGGCTCCCTGCAAGAAAAGGACAATGAAGAAGGTGACCAAACATTCTCTTACATGATTTTTAATACATAGGACCCATAAAAAATGGCGCTGTACTTTTATGCCTTGTGGTCCTCCGATTATAGAACCCCTTCCTGAGTTTATGCCTTTTTTTTACATTTAAAATACAAGCACAGAGCGCTCCAATGTGAAGAATGTTTAGCTGATTTCAAGAGAAGACTCACCGGATAGTGTTGTACAATCCAAGAGGCACAACGCTCAGTGAGCTCAGTAGTGTTCAAATCCTCACGGATGTCGGTGGTTATAGGAAACATTTTTTTTTTAAATCAACTGGTGCCAGAAAGTTAAAGATATTTGTAAATTACTTCTATTAAAGAATCTTAATCCTTCCAGTACTTATCAGCTTCTGTTATGATTCACTGGAAGTTCTTTTCTTTTTGATTAGATTTTATTTCCTTTCTGCCTGACCACAGTGCTCTCTGCTGACACTTCTGTCCATTTTATGAACTGTCCAGAGTAGGAGCAAATCCCCATAGAAAACCTCTCCTTCTCCAGACAGTTCCTAAAATGGACAGAGGTGTCAGCAGAGAGCACTGTGGTCAGACTGAAAAGGAAATTCAAAAAGAAAATAACTCAATAGAAGGATTAAGATTTTTAAATAGAAGTCATTTACAAATCTGTATAACTTTCTGGCACCAGTTGATTTAAAGGGTACCTCTCATCAAAAAAACTTTTGATATATTATAGATTAATGTATGCAGAATAACTTTACAATTGCATGTTATTAAAAAATATGCTTCTTTCTCTTTAATTTTCCACTTTGAAGAAATTACCACTAGGGGTCTCCCTACCAGTCCTGGCAGCAAGCATTTCAGACTCATGCTGGAGTCCTAAACACTACGAGCTGCCAGTCTGCTTTGTTCACAAAGGAGAACACTCAGAGCTGCCAGCCTGCTTTGTTCACAGCCTGTTTGGCTGTGAACAAAGCAGGCTGGCAGCTCTGAGTGTTTAGGACTCCAGCATGAGTCAGAAATGCTTGCTGACAGGACTGATCGGGAAAAATACAATAGAAAGAAGCATATTTTTCATTAACATGCTATTGGAAAGTTATTCAACATTCATTAATCTAAAATATATCAAAAGTTTATTTGATGAGAGGTACCCTTTAAAAAAAAAAAGTTTTCCAGGGGAGTACCCCTTTAAGACTGCAGCTTTATCCCGCCCTCACCTTAGTGTGGGTATAACAATGAACCACGATGTCGGCACCAATAAGGTAGAGATAAAGGGATATGACAGCGTTGTCTAACAACCAGGTAAAGTAAGAAGCTATATTTATTAATACATGTGATGAGTTTCAAGGATGGACGGTGTCTGAAGAAGAGGATGATGGTCCGTCCTTGAAACGCGTCACATATATTAATAAAAAATAGCTTCTTTATCTGGTTGTTGGACAGCACTGTCATATCCCTTTATCTGTACCTGAATGGTGCCGACATCGTGGTTCATTTTAGTGTTGAGCGCGAATATTCAAAATGCTAATCTTTTCCACGAATATCGCGATTTTGCAAAAATTTTGAATATAGCATTATATATTTGTAATGGCGAATATTCGTGTTTTTATTTATTTTTCTGTGCAAATATATTTATGCGAATATCGGCACTTCCAGACTGGACACTGATCCCTCCCTTCTTTTAGGTGAAAGATATATAATTGCGCATGTGCACTATGCGAATTTCATTTCGAACGAACATTGCGAATTTCGCGAACATAGGATGAATATTCGTCCATATAAATGTCACAAATTTGAATATAGCCGCTGCCGATCATCACTAGTTCATTTTTTTTTTTTACTTTTGGCACTGGAAACTGTTCTTTTGTTAATTTATCAATGCCCTAGATCAGTGTTTCCCAACCAGGGTGCCTCCAGCTGTTGCAAAACTACAACTCCCAGCATGCCCGGACAGCCTATCGGCTGTCCGGGCATGCTGGGAGTTGTAGTTTTGCAACAGCTGTAGTCACCCTGGTTGGGAAACGCTGCCCTAGATTATACAGGTCCTCTTCAATAACATTATTCATAGGTGCGTTAAAAGAGGAAAAGCTCTCAATTTAAATCGTTTTTTTGAATGGTTGTAGCTAGCGGCGAGATCAGTTCCAATACATAGGTAAACAAGGCCACCTACTGGAGAGTGGGGAATACTGCACCTTAGTAAAGTGTTTAGCAGGTTAGGAAATGTCTAATTATTGCAACTAGAAAATCTGCAGGTGTAGATTGGTTGATAAGTTATATGAGTAGGTTGAATCTCAGATTTACCTTTAAAAGGAGCACGTCAGGTATTTTTGCTTATATAGTGCAGCATTAAAGGGGTATTCCAGGCAAAAACTTTTTTATATATATCAACTGGCTCCGGAAAGTTAAACAGACTTGTAAATTACTTCTATTAAAAAATCTTAATCCTTCCAATAGTTATTAGCTTCTGAAGTTGAGTTGCTGTTTTCTGTCTAACTGCTCTCTGATGACTCATGTCCCGGGAGCTGTGCAGTTCCTATGGGGATATTTTCCCATCATGCACAGCTCCTGGGACGTGACATCATCATTGAGCAGTTAGACAGAAAACTTCAGCAGCTGATAACTATTGGAAGGATTAAGATTTTTTAATAGAAGTAATTTACAAATCTGTTTAACTTTCCGGAGCCAGTTGGTATATACATAAAAAAAAGTTTTTGCCTGGAATACCCCTTTAACTATTATTGGAGAATATTTTGGAGGCTCTTGTGTATGCCTTGTGCTTGTTTAGATCAGTGTTTCCCAACCAGGGTGCCTCCAGCTGTTGCAAAAACTACAACTCCGAGCATGCCCAGACCGCCTTCGGCTGACTGGGCATGCTGGGAGTTGTAGTTTTGCAACAGCTGGAGGCACCCTGGTTGGGAAACACTGGTTTAGTTGATGCGCAGGCATGAGATTTCAGCCATTCTAAGGCTGCGTTCACACGGCCGTCTAGACCTGTCCCGTTTTTCTCCCGTCAAAAATAAAAACAGACTTGAAAAAAAAAAAAACAGACAATAACGGAGGCAATCGGATGTTATCCATTTGGATCCGTTAATTGTTCAGTTAATTAAAAGAAAATATATTTTTTTTATTGTTCTGAGCATGCTCAGAAGTAAAAATGAATCAAAAAACGGATGCAAACGGATGACATTAAAGGCTCATCCATTAACCATAGACTTCAATGTTAAATTTACGTATCCGTTTTTTCTTCCGTTTTTTTTTTTTTGATGGGAGAAAAAATTCTGCCGTCAAAAAAACGGAAATGATTGCAGACTGCAGCCTAAACTGCTGAGACTATTATTAACTTGGTTGGGATCAGTTAACATTATGTTGAGTTTTAATATTTATTAGTAAAAGTGTGTTTTTTCTTTTTTCTTTTTCTTTTTTAGAGAAATATTGCAAAAGCTATTTGAGATGTAATCACAATTGAGGGGTTTTCTGAACATATGAAGTCTTTAGGCTGTGTCCACATGTTGCATTTACCGTATTTTTAATCGTTTCTACAGCATTTTTGTTGTGTTTTGGCTTTGAAGAGAAATCACAACAAAAACTTGTGAGCATAGCCTCAGGGAAGGTTGATCTGTGGAAGACCTATGGCAGAAGTTAAAGGGGTACTCCACTGGAAACCTTTTTTTTTTTAATCAACTGGTTTCAGAAAGTTAAACAAATATGTAAATTACTTCTATTTAAAAAATGGAATCCTTCCAGTACTTATCAGCTGCTGTATGCTCCAGAGGAAGTTATTTTCCCCTTGAATCTCCTTTCAGTCTGACCACAGTGCTCTCTGCTGACACCTCTGTCCATGTCAGGAACTGTCCAGAGCAGGAGAGGTTTGCTATGAGAATTTGCTTCTACTCTGGACAGTTCCTAAAATGAACAGAGGTGTCAGCAGAGAGCACTGTGGTAAGACAAAAACAAATTCAAAAAGAACTTCCTGTGGAGCATATAACAGCTGATAAGTACTGGAAGGATTAAGATTTTTAAATAGAAGTAATTTAAAAATCTGTTTAACTTTCTGGAACCATTTGATTAAATGTTTTTTTTTTTCCAGTGAAGTACCCCTTTAAGGTATGAAATGACAGTCTGCTCTCCTGTTCCGCTTGGTAATCTCCTCTTGCTTCTCTTTCCAGGTGATACTGGTAACTGGTACTCGAGTGACGAGGAAGAAGGGGGAAGCAGCGTGACCTCGATACTAAAGACATTGCGCCAACAGTCCTCTAACCGCACAGCTCAGCAGAGTGCAAGAGAAACCGGCGCTGGGGGTTCAGTTGATCCCCGTCTGCAAAAGGGTCCGGCCAATGCACCCAGTCGGCCCACAGACCCACGTCTGTCTCGTGATCCTCGGCTTTCACGAAATCTAGATTCCACCCCAGCTGAGGCCGGACATACTGACCCAAGGCTGACCAGACATGCACCCCAGTCCAAACAGGACTCACCAGTTAGTAAAGGGGCTTCCGAGGAAGAAGCAGAAACGGAGAGATTTCTGCGTGATAAAACGGTTAACATACCTCTAGATCCTCTTCCTGGCCACACATTGAGAGACCCACGCTGCCAGTTACAGCAGTTCAGCCACATCAAAAAAGACGTAAGTTTAAGCAAACCAAGTTTCTCCAGGACTGTTTTGTGGAGTCCTGAAGACCTTATCCCTCTGCCCATTCCCAAACAAGACTTCATCCCTGTGCCAGCTGCACTACAGGCATTGCCAGTTCTTGATCCTCGACTTAACCGTCCGGCCACTCTTGACCCACGTCAGCGACCACCTGCCCCCGAGGTACCACCACCTAATTCTAGCCTCCCTGATTTTGAACTGTTATCTAGGATTTTGAAGACTGTGAGTGCTGCTTCTGCTGCTCCTACTCCTGCACCGGCACCTGTTGAGAAACCTAGTGACCCTCGAACTCGTAAACCACCCGCTGACCCGCGGCTGCAAAAACCCACAGAGCCTCCAAGGCCACCTGAGCCCAGCCAGCCCCTTCCAGTAATACCTTCTGCCGAAAGCACACAAACGATTGCCCCCTATGATCCCCGTCTGCTCACCGCAGGTGGTTTGAGCAAGCCCAGTGGTCAAAGTAATGTTCTGAGCAACATCAGCTTGTATGACCCCAGGACGGGGAGCAAGACCTCAACTGAGGCTGCTCCTAGCGAAACGGCGCCGAAGGGACCGGAGAACAAAACTGCCAGTAAATCAAAGGAGCCACTGTTTGTGCGGAAGTCTGCTCTGGACCAGCCAGATACTGACAAGCCAAACTCAGAACCTGCCACGGACCGATACAACAGCTACAATCGGCCACGTCCCAAGACCCAAACTGCTTCAGAGAGCAGCCAGCCTGCTGTCCACAATCTCCCTGTACCGCCTGTCTACGGGTTGGTCAAGCAGGCAGCTAAATCTGGCAGTGGCAGCCCTTTTGCAGGCAATAGCCCAACGCAAGAAAGTGAGCAGGACGCTGGTTCCTTAAAAGATGTTTTTAAAGGATTTGATCCCACGGCATCTCCATTTTGCCAGTAGTGTCTATAGTAGTCTAACCCCTTCTATATTTTCTTTTCTTTTCATATATTCTTCCATTACTGCTTATGTTACTCCTTCTGTATATAAACCGACAAATGTAAAGTCCTGGCAATCTGTTTTTAATGGTAAATCAGTGTCTTGTGTAGTGACCGATACTTTCTTTTTGTACATTATTTTAAAGTTCCCTCTAACAGTATACATCTATAGGTATGTATATATATATATATCATAGAACAAAGCAGCTTAAAGGGGTACTCCGCTGCTCATTGTTTGGAACAAACTGTTCCAAACGCTGGTGCCTGCGGCTCGTGGCCTCATAGACCCGCCCACATGATGTCACACCACGCCCCCTCAATGCAAGTCTATGGGAGGGGGCGTGACGGCAGTCACGCCCCCTCCCATATACTTGCATTGAGGCGGTGGAGCTTGATGTCATGAGAGGGCGGGGCTACAACATCACAAGCTCCACAATGAGCAGCTGAGTACCCCTTTAAAGAGGACCTGTCGGGTCTCCTGACCTTGTCTACCTTAGTAAGTATGTGTATTTCTCATGAAAATAACAGTTAAGCACTTTCTGTTTGAAATTTACATTGTGCCGACCCTCTGTTATTCCTCCTGGAAATGTATGAATAAATAGATAACTTGGAATTACCATTTCCCCTGTTAGTAGAGTGTATTCCTATCCTGCCTGAGTGTGTCGGGACGTGCTCCTTTGACAAGAGGAATGGTAGCAGCTTATTGTTTTATACAATTCCGGGAGGAATGACAATGAATTAGGAAAAATTAGGAAAAAAATTTGGAATAGGAAACGGAATCAGACAAGCCCACAGGTCCCCTTTAAGAGTTAGAATCCCAATTTGTATAGTCCTCCTCCGTTGTATTGAGTGCACACGTCAGCGCAAAGCACACAGTGTGTGAACAGGCAGCTAAGTTCCTAATTTACTGTACAGAAAGTTGGTTACGTTACCGCCTCTATCTCTGAAATGGCTCTTGTGCGTCTGTCATACCAAGCAGGGTCTGTGAGAGGCTTGGACTGGAGGCGACAGACGCACCACTGTACATATATATATATTTATATATAAATATCACTTTTATACCACATTTATGTATGTGCTATATTCTACAAAGAGGAACAAGTAGACAAAACCAAAAAAAATGAATAAAAAAATAAAGTATTTATAATCCATACCGTAAAGCTTGCCATTTGAGTATTGTAAATTGTTTATTTAAGAGTCGTCGCCCCAAATACCAGGCCCCCCCTCCGCCATCAAGCCGGCGCTATCTTGTTTTTGTTTTTTTTGTTTTTTTATTGTCCCCCCATCAAGCCGGCGCTATCTTGTTTTTTTTTGTTTTTTTTTTATTGTCCCCCCATCAAGCCGGCGCTATCTTGTTTTTTTTTTTTTTTTTTTTTTATTATTGTCCTCAAGAATCTTTGAGTTGTTTTCCCATATCACAAGAACTTTTCTTTAAAGACAAAGTATCTGTAAATGAATATTGGCTTCAACATGAAGGAGGCCGACTGCTTTGTCTTTAATTCTTTATGGTGAACAGGACTCTGTATGTGTCTCTTGCATCATTTGCGCAGTTATGTTGTACTCCAGCAGTTTCTTACAGTTATCTGTACAGGATCAGGGTGAAAAGAAAACAAAAAGTCAATCTGTCGGAATATTGCCATTTGCTTCCTCTATCATCATGTGTATAGCCATCATTGCAAGTACATATTTTCAAGTATTAGGGACACAATGGTTCATGTATTAATAGGTAATAACTCATTGTCTGTTTGTAAATATCAGTGAATGACTGGTGCAGAGAATAAATGGAATTTTTCGTACTGATCTCTTATTTCTTGTGACTTTATATTGGGTCTGTGTAACCTACTGTTAGTTAAAGGGGGATTCCAACTGTTACAAAACTACACGTCACATCATCCCTGGGCAGTGATGGCCCGCTCAGCCAATCACCTACTGAGTGGCCCATCACTGCCGAGGGGTAGTACAGGGCCCAGCTGTGGTGTTAAATTCACCAAACTCCTAAGCGCTCAGGCCTCCACCTTTTGGCAGCAGGAGTGAAAGCTCTCTTAGCCAATCACCAGCTGAGATGGTACCCAGTCTGTCGGCGATTGGCTGAGGGGGCCGTCACATCTGCTCATCTCAAAAGGTGGGTAGCATGAGAGCTCCGAGGATGGGTGAGTAGCTGGGCCCCTTACAGGAGTTCACAGATGGGGGTAAGGGAATTAGTTTAGTTTCCTGGGTTACCACTTTAAAAGACATTTGTACTGCATGAATTTTACATATGCCTGTGCCCGGGCTGTAAAAAATAAACAAAGTAAACTTTAACTCACCTTCCTACGTTCCCCCGTTGCTCCTGTATCGGCCTCACGGTCCTCCGCTGCGATCCTCTTGCTGCTTCCTGGGGACAGGAACGTCACAGAACAGTCAGCGTATCACCGGCCGCAGCAATGTCCCGCCCTGGCTGGTGATAGGCTGAGCGCACTGTTCTGGCCAACTCCTTACATGACAGTGCGCTCAGCCTATCACCGGCCAAGGTGAGACATCGCTGCGGCCGATGATACGCTGACGGCTCTGTGACGTTCATGTCCCCAGGAAGCAGCAAGAGGACCGCAGCAGAGGATCGTGAGGCCAATACCGGAGCAACGGGAGGCTCTTCTCTCTCTGTTCTGAAGAAGCACACCGGGGGCGCTCCTTTCTTCCGGAGACACAGAAGGGAGGCATACTTGGAAATCTTCACCTGTAGATTAATGAGCCTCTTTATAGACAAGGGTGTATGGGATATTTACATAGAAAGCTTTGTACACATTTAGGGGGAGATCAAAAACTGCATAGAGGAAGACTGGTGCAGTTGCCCATAACAACCAATCATATCTCCTCTTTCATGTTTCAGAGGCCTTTGTGTATACAGGATATACAGCGGGTAAAATAGATATTGAACATGTCACCATTTTTCTCACTACCGTATTTATCGGGGTATACCACGCACCGGCCTATAACACGCACCCTCATTTTACCAAGGATATTTGGGTAAAAAATTTGCGTGCGTCCCCGGCGTCGTTGCTATGCACGGTGCGGCGCACTGACGTCATGCGCCGCGCCGTTCAGCGCATAGCAACGACGCCGGGGACGCACGCCGGAGGCCTGGAGCAGCGCGGACCCGACTCAGGTAATTATGCCACCGGGGATGGGGGGGAGGCAACGGGGCAGCGGCGCCGGCAATGGGTGCCGCTGCCCCTTCTCTCCCCCTGGCTGTCGGCGCCGCTTCTCTCCCCCTGGCTATCGGCGCCAGCACCGATAGTCAGGGGGACAGAACGGGCAGCGGCGCCGATAACCAGGGGGTGAGAAGGGCCGACAGCAGCGCTCTAGACCCCAGGAAAGCCAGGGGGAGAGAAGCGGGCAGCGACGGCCTCTCTCCCCTTGCCTTTCCTGGGGGTGTATCGGCGTATAACACGCACACAGACTTTAGGCTAAAAATTTTAGCCTAAAAAGGGCGTGTTTATACGCCGATAAATACCGTATATATATTTCCAAAGGTGCTTTTGATAAGAAAATGTTACCAGATGTTGTTAACAACCCAAGTAATCCAAACATACAAAGAAACCAAAACAAATAAGATCAGAAATTAGGTTATGTGTAATAATGTGAAATTACACAGGGAAAAAGCATTTAACACATGCAGAAAGGAAGGTGCAAAGAGGCACGGAAAGCCAAGACAACTGAAATCTGTCCGTAAATAAAAAGCAATCCAGCCGCTTGTCTGTGCAAATTAATGTGGGCTGGCAGTTCTATAGAAAAGTTTGGTTTACGTATTTGCCAAGTACTTGGTGCCTGGAGGTTCCAATGCCCAAGCTCATGACAACACTCCATGTTCTGTTATCTGTCAGGTTCATATGTTTATATAGAGACATTGTATGACCCTGACATTTACAGACATCATCACAGGCCTCTCCTACAGCCTGACTCCTCAGCTATTTGGTAATGCATGTGAAGCCCATTGAAGTGAAATAAAGCCAAGCAGCTATAAAATGAGGTAGGGCCACAAACCCAGCCACAGCCCGTGGCATTTTTATCACCAAGCACAGGTACAGAATGTGGGTTGTAGCAGGGAGTTGTATGATAGCTGCTCTGTGCATATACACTGCTCAAAAAAATAAAGGGAACACTAAGATAACACATCCCAGATCTGAATGAATGAACTAATCGTATGAAATACTTTTGTCTTTACATAGTTAAATGCGCTGACAACAAAATCTCACAAAAATTATCAATGGAAATCAAATGTATCAACCCATGGAGGTCTGGATATGGAGTCACACTCAAAATCACAGTGGAAAACCCCACTACAGGCTGATCCAACTTTATGTAATGTCCTTAATACAAGTCACAATGAGGCTCAGTAGTGTGTGTGCCTCCACGTGCCCGTATGACCTCCCTACAATGCCTGGGCATGCTCCTGATGAGGTGGAGGATGGTCTCCTGAGGGATGTCCTCCCAGACCTGGACTAAAGCATCCGCCAACTCCTGGACAGTCTGTGGTACAACGTGGCATTGGTGGATGGAGCGAGACATGATGTCCCAGATGTGCTCAATCGGATTCAGGTCTGGCGAACGGGCGGCCAGTCCATAGCATCAATGCCTTCCTCTAGCAGGAACTGCTGACACACTCCAGCCACATGAGGTCTAGCATTGTCTTGCATTAGGAGGAACCCAGAGCCGACGGCACCAGCATATGGTCTCACAAGGGGTCTGAGGATCTCATCTCGGAACCTAATGGCAGTCAGGCTACCTCTGGCAAGCACATGGAGGGCTGTGCGGCCCCACAAAGAAATGCCACCCCACACCATTACTGACCCACCGCCAAACCAGTCATGCTGGAGGATGTTGCAGGCAGCAGAACGTTCTCAACGGCATCTCCAGACTGTCACATGCTCCGTGTGAACCTGCTTTCATCTGTGAAGAGCACAGGGTGCCAGTGGCAAATTTGCCAATCTTGGTGTTCTCTGGCAAATGCCAAACGTCCTGCACGGTGTTGGGCTATAAATACAACCCCCACCTGTGGACGTCGGGCCCTCATACCACCCTCATGGAGTCTGTTTCTGACCGTTTAAGTGGACACATGCACATTTGTGGCCTGCTGGAGGTCATTTTGCAGGGCTCTGGCAGTGCTTCTCCTGCTCCTACTGCATAAAGGTGGAGGTAGTGATCCTGCTGCTGGGTTGTTGCCCTCCTACGGCCTCCTCCACATCTCCTGATGCACTGGCCTGTCTCCTGGTAGCGCCTCCATGCTCTGGACCCTACGCTGACAGACACAGCAAACCTTCTTGCCACAGCTCGCATTGATGTGCCATCCTGCATGAGCTGCACTACCTGAGCCACTTGTGTGGGTTGTAGACTCCGTCTCATGCTACCACTAGAGTGAAAGCACCGCCAGCATTCAAAAGTGACCAAAACATCAGCCAGGAAGCATAGGAACTGAGAAGTGGTCTGTGGTCACCACCTGCAGAACCACTCCTTTATTGGGGATGTCTTGCTAATTGCCTATAATTTCCACCTGTTGTCTGTTCCATTTGCACAGCAGCATGTGAAATTGATTGTCAATCAGTGTTGATTCCTGAGTGGACAGTGTGATTTCACAGAAGTGTCAGTGACTTGGAGTTACATTGTGTTGTTTGTGTTCCTTTTATTTTTGAGCAGTGTATAAGTCGTGCAGCAGGAAAGATCTTAAAGGGTAAAATAACATATTTTGCATGACGCGTTTCAGGTCACGTGACCTTTCTTCAGATGCATGCAGTGCGCGCGTACATAAGACTTCCCATGTCGATGTTTTAACTTGGATACAATAAAGGAGAAGGTCATCTTACCGGTGACACGGGTTTTTCTATTTCTATTATTGGAGGCTCTATGCCGTGCGGAGGACTGGTGAGCTGACTGCACTTTGCACTTTATGAACTGATTTACAAATCTGTTTCATTTTCTGGC
Organism: Hyla sarda; assembly: GCF_029499605.1. Lineage (NCBI taxonomy): Eukaryota > Metazoa > Chordata > Amphibia > Anura > Hylidae > Hyla > Hyla sarda. The sequence goes on from NC_079197.1 coordinate 149,091,897, forward strand.
ACCAGTTGATTTGAAAATATTTGTTTTCCACCGGAGTACCCCTTTAAGATCTTCCCTGTTGCGCAGCTTATATATGCACAGAGCAGCTATCTAATTTTCTGGCACCAGTTAATTTTAAGAACATTCTTTTTCCTCCAGAGTACCCCTTTAATTCACTTAACGAGTAAGAGCACCAATGAGGTAGAAAAGAGTCAACCAGCTGACCAACTGTCCCAGCCATTGTACTCCGCTGCATTAGGTTGCGTGATAGCACCAGAAATGCGTCGGCTCTTCGTGTAGGTTTCATGCAGTTAACTTTATCATGTCTGGTTTTAAAGGGGTTTTCCAGTAAAAAAAAAACACAAAAAAAAAATAATAATTACAAAACATTTTGTTTTTCATATAAACTGGCTCCAGAAAGTTAAACAGATATGTAAATTACTTGTATTAAAAAAATCTTAATCCTTCCAGTATTCATAAGTTGCTGAAGTTGAGTCGTTCTTTTCTGCCTGACCACAGTGCTCTCTGCTGACCTCTCTGTCTGTCTCGGGAACAGTCCAGAGCAGGAGAGGTTTGCTATGGGGATTTGCTCCTGCTCTGGACAGTTCCTGAGACAGACAGAGATGTCTGTGAGAGAGACAGACAGAAAAGAACAACTCAACTTCCTGTGTAGCATACAGCAGCTTATAAATACTGGAAGGATTAAGATTTTTTTAATAGAAGTCATTTACAAATCTGTTTAACCCCTTAAGGACGCAGGACGTAAATGTACGTCCTGGTGAGGTGGTACTTAACGCACCAGGACGTACATTTACGTCCTACGCATAACCGCGGGCATCGGAGCGATGCCCGTGTCATGCGCGGCTGATCCCGGCTGCTGATCGCAGCCAGGGACCCGCCGGCAATGGCCGACGCCCGGGATCTCGCGGGCGTCCGCCATTAACCCCTCAGGTGCCGGGATCAATACAGATCCCGGCATCTGCGGAGGTTCGCGATTTAAATGAACGATCGGATCGCCCGCAGCGCTGCTGCGGGGATCTGATCATTCATAACGCCGCACGGAGGTCCCCTCTCCTTCCTCCGTGCGGCTCCCGGCGTCTCCTGCTCTGGTCTGTGATCGAGCAGACCAGAACAGGAGATCACCGAAAACACTGATCTGTTCTATGTCCTATACATAGAACAGATCAGTATTAGCAATCATGGTATTGCTATGAATAGTCCCCTATGGGGACTATTCAAGTGTAAAAAAAAATTTAAAAAAATGTAAAAGTAAAAGTAAAAAAAAAGTGAAAAATCCCCTCCCCCAATAAAAAAGTAAAATGTCAGTTTTTTCCTATTTTACCCCCAAAAAGCGTAAAAAACATTTTTAATAGACATATTTGGTATCGCCGCGTGCGTAAATGTCCGAACTATTAAAATAAAATGTTAATGATCCCGTACGGTGAACGGCGTGAACGAAAAAAAATAAAAAAAGTCCAAAATTCCTACTTTTTTAATACATTTTATTAAAAAAAAAATTATAAAAAATGTATTAAAAGTTTTTTATATGCAAATGTGGTATAAAAAAAAAGTACAGATCATGGCGCAAAAAATGAGCCCCCATACCGCCACTTATACGGAAAAATAAAAAAGTTAGAGGTCATCAAAATAAAGGGATTATAAACGTACTAATTTGGTTAAAAAGTTTGTGATTTTTTTTTAAGCGCAACAATAATATAAAAGTATATAATAATGGGTATCATTTTAATCGTATTGACCCTCAGAATAAAGAACACACGTCAATTTTACCATAAATTGTACGGCGTGAAAACAAAACCTTCCAAAATTAGCAAAATTGCGTTTTTCGTTTTAATTTCCCCACAAAAATAGTGTTTTTTGGTTGCGCCATACATTTTATGATATAATGAGTGATGTCATTACAAAGGACAACTGGTCGCGCAAAAAACAAGCCCTCATACTAGTCTGTGGATGAAAATATAAAAGAGTTATGATTTTTAGAAGGCGAGGAGGAAAAAATGAAAACGTAAAAATTAAATTGTCTGAGTCCTTAAGGCCAAAATGGGCTGAGTCCTTAAGGGGTTAACTTTCTGGAGCCAGTTGATTTAAACATTTTTTTTTTTTTTTGCACTGTAGTTCCCCCTTTAAATTATTTTACATAATAAAGAAATTCTGCTATTCGGGATGACTGGAATGTGGTATTTGGATGTTGGCGCAGATAAGAGATACAATACTAGATACAGCTTATGAAAAAGAATGATACAGAGTCTAGGATAAAAAAAAAAATATATATATAAATATATATATATATTTTATTTATTTATTTTTTTTATTTTTATTTTTTTTCTCCCTGAGCTGCCCCTTTAACCAGTTACATGTAAATATCTGTCGTGATTAGAATCAGGTTCATGGATTTTCCAAAATAAATAAAGAAATTACTTGGAGGACCGGACTGACAAGTCCTTAGGATGAAAACCTGTAAGTTTCAGTTTCATTTCTCCTTCTCCACTCCGGATCTTCCCTGTTCCCATCATCGCAGATCTGAGCTGCAGTCGGATTGTATCTGTAGTTCTGGAATAGGACCAGAGGCAGCGTGAGGAGGAAGGTAAGAAAGCTTTGTTTTACTTCATAGGATTGTATATGTTTGTTATGGATTAGAACAGGCATCCACAGCAGTGGCCTTCAAACTGTAGACCTCCAGCTGTTGCAAAAACTACAACTTCCAGCATGCCCGGACAGCCGTTGGCTGTCCGGGCATGCTGGAAGTTGTAGTTTTTGCAACAGCTGGAGGTCTACAGTTTGAAGGCCACTGATCTACAGTTAGTAAGCTTTTGGGCATATGCTGGTAAAAGTGATGGACCCATCTATCAATAGTCGTAAATGATACAGTTATCTGGATTACGTCACATCCTGGGAACTGCTGTTGTCTCGGACATGTTGATAAAGTTTTTATGAAGTGAAGAGTAAGGCTATGTTCACACTACGGAATGTCCGCGTGGATAATCTGCGGACGCTGGTGTAACTCACCTCCTGCTGGATCCTGCCACCGCCACTGAGGACGATGCCTCTGTTGACTCCAGGGACCCCCGCCTGCCCCGATGGACTGGTAAGGTATCCCCGACTTGTCCGATCGCCGCCCAATCACCTCCCAGCGGGCTCTGGGATTGATCGGTCGTCCGGAATGATCAATCACGCGATCGTTGCCACCTCACTCCTGCTGGTAAAGGGTGATAGGTGGCGTCTCGGACGCCACCTATCCACCTTTTTTTTATACCGGGTCATCAGAGACCCGGTAGACCCGGAATCGCCGCCAATCGCTAGTCTGAGGGGTTTGCACAGGGTGTCTGCTGAACAATTTTAGCAGGCATCCTGGTCCGGTCCCCGCCCGGCGAGCGGCAGGGACCGGAATTCCCACAGGCGTATACAGGTACGCCCTGGGTCCTTAAGTGGTTAAAGGGGAACTCTGGTGGGAATTTTTTTTTTCAAATCAACTGGTGCCATAAAGTTAAACAGATGTGTAAATGACTTCTATTTAAAAAGTCTTAACCCTTCCAGTACTTATCAGCTGCTGTATACTACAGATATACTACAGAGAAATGTGTGACGTTGTTTTCAGTCTGACCACAGTGCTCTCTGCTGACACCTCTGTCCGTGTCAGGAACTGTCCAGAGCAGAAGAGGTTTTCTATGGGGATTTGCTTTTAATCTGGACAGTTCCTGACACGGACAGAGGTGTCAGCAGAGAGCACTGTGGTCAGACTGGAAAGAACTTCACAATTTTCTCTGTAGTATGCAGCAGCTGATAAGTACTGGAAGGTTTCATTTTAAAATAGAAGTAATTTACAAATCTGTTTAACTTTCTGGCAATAGTTGATTTGAAAACATTTTCTTCCACTTGTTTCCACCGGAGTTCCCCTTTAAGGATGCATTTTTTTTTTGTTTTTTTATCATTATTGCGCTTTTGTTTTTTCCTCCTCCCCTTCTAAAAATCATAACACATTAAATTTTTCACCCACAGACCCATATGAGGACTTGTTTTTTGCGTCACCATTGGTACTTTGTAACGACATCAATCATTTCACCACAAAATCTACAGTTAAACAAAAATAATTATTTGTAGGGCTAAAATTTAAAATAAAACCACCTTTTTGTAAATTTTGTGACTCATTAGTCTAGATCTATCAAAATGTGTGAGAGAAAAAGGGGAGTGATTTTCCCATAACAACCAATCACAGCTCTCACGTTACCAGAGCTTGTTACCTGAGCTGTGATTGGTCGCTGTAGAGAAATCCCTAAACTTTCTCTCTCACACAGTTTGATAAATCTGGGCCATTATCTTTATTTTGTAGGTCTGTACGGTTACAATGATACAATTATATAGGTTTTATTTTGTTTTATTTCTTTTATTAAAAATGATAACTTTTTGAAAATTAGCATGTTTAAAATTGTCCTCTTCTGACTGTAACTTTTTTATTTTTCCGTATACGGTGACATATGAGGTCTCATTTTATTGTGCTGTGATCTGTTGTTTTTATTGGTAGAATTTTTGTTTTGGTGGGACTTTTTGATCGTTTTTAATAAATTTTTTTACACAATTTTTAGCCCCAATAGGGGACTATTAAATGCAATCCTTAGATTCCATACACTGAACAATGCTATGCCATAGCATACCATTGATCAGTGTTATCGCTGCTCCATTGCTCCAGCCTGCCAGGGCTGACTGGAGCTTTGGAGCACAGATTGGGCGGTGAGGAGGCAGATAAGGGCCCTCCCACCGTCCACTCAGCTGATCAGGACACCGCGTTTTTCTCTCGGTGGTCCCAATTAGCTCTGCGAAGCAGCTGGGATCTTTTTTTTTTTATTTTTTTTTTTATTTTTTTTTTACATTTTAGATGTACAATCAACTTTGATTGCAGCATCTAAAGGGTTAATGCCGAGCATCACCGTGATTGGGCTGATAGCTGCCAGGACCATCCCACTATGAGCTCCTGAACATGTGACATAGAATGGCAGCTGACGTAGGGCGTACATGTACGCCCTGCATCCTTTTGGGGCTGGGGGGGGGGGGGGGCAGTTTTCACTTTATGGTAAAACTAACATGTTATCTTTATTCTGTGGGTTGATATGATTAAAATTATACTCATGGTTACATAGTTTATGTATTATTAAACCTTTTTTTAAGACAGACTTAATTTTACCCCAAAAAATTTGCTCAAAATTTCACTATTCTGACCCAAAAAATACTTTTTTCTTTTTCTGTCTATGAGGTTGTTTGGGCGGCTCCTTTTTTTAGCAGTAATTTTTCTGTAGTTTTTATTGGTACCACTTGTGACTTTTTGATCGCTTTTTATTATATATTTTTTTGCAATGGGATAGGACCAAAAAGCTGTAATTTTGGACTTTACTATTGTTTTGCATTTGTGCCGTTCACCATACAGGACCATTAATGTTATACTTTAATAGATTAGACAATTCTACTTGGGGGATACCAAATTTTTTTTTGCATTAAAACTGTTCTAAAACATGTCAGTGTAACCCAGTGCAACCAATAAGATGCCATCCTTTCTAAAACTTATTTTAAAACAAAAGATTGCTATAGGCAACACTTCATTTTTTATGCAATAGTTTATGCCCATTGACCATACCAGGAGGTGATAACATAAGTACAGTGATCCCTCAACTTACAATGGCCTCAACATACAATAGTTTCAACATACAATGGTCTTTTTTGGACCATTGTAACTTGAAACCAGACTCAACATACAATGCTATGGAATCTGTGAAATGTGTCAATGGCTGGAAGAATCGACCAATCAGAATGGACATTTCACTGGTAAAACCTGTGTGTTCCTAAAGTGCATGCACTGACTGGTGTCTGGTAGGGTCCCCTACAGTACAGGGAGGTATTACATGTTCTGTACTCTTTACCTGTATTACTGAAGTGTATGCACTGACTGGTGTCTTGTAGCGCCCCCTACAGTACAGGGAGGTATTACATGTTCTGTACTCTTTACCTGTATTACTGAAGTGTATTACTGACTGGTGTCTGGTAGCGCCCCCTACAGTACAGGGAGGTATTACATGTTCTGTACTCTTTACCTGTATTACTGAAGTGTATGCAATGACTGGTGTCTGGTAGGGTCCCCTACAGTACAGGGAGGTATTACATGTTCTGTACTCTTTACCTGTATTACTGAAGTGTATGCACTGACTGGTGTCTTGTAGCGCCCCCTACAGTACAGGGAGGTATTACATGTTCTGTACTCTTTACCTGTATTACTGAAGTGTATTACTGACTGGTGTCTGGTAGCGCCCCCTACAGTACAGGGAGGTATTACATGTTCTGTACTCTTTACCTGTATTACTGAAGTGTATGCACTGACTGGTGTCTGGTAGCGCCCCCTACAGTACAGGGAGGTATTACATGTTCTGTACTCTTTACCTGTATTACTGAAGTGTATGCTCTGACTGGTGTATGGTAGGGTCCCCTACAGTACAGGGAGGTATTACATGTTCTGTACTCTTTACCTGTATTACTGAAGTGTATGCACTGACTGGTGTCTGGTAGCGCCCCCCTACAGTACAGGGAGGTATTACATGTTCTGTACTCTTTACCTGTATTACTGAAGTGTATTACTGACTGGTGTCTGGTAGCGCCCCCTACAGTACAGGGAGGTATTACATGTTCTGTACTCTTTACCTGTATTACTGAAGTGTATTACTGACTGGTGTCTGGTAGCGCCCCCTACAGTACAGGGAGGTATTACATGTTCTGTACTCTTTACCTGAATTACTGAAGTGTATGCACTGACTGATGTCTGGTAGCGCCCCCTACAGTACAGGGAGGTATTACATGTTCTGTACTCTTTACCTATACCAGGGTTTGCTTCTCCTTTACGGCATCAGGTGAGGGCAGCTCCATTTTCCTTTTTTTAGGACATTGCGTGTTCTGTACAGGACCCTGAAGAAGCTTCTGTCCTCTACATAGACCAGTGTTTCCCAAGCAGGGTGCCTCCAGCTGTTGCAAAACTACAATTCCCAGCATGTCCGGACAGCCTTTGGCTGTCCGGGCATGCTGGGAGTTGTAGTTTTGCAACAGCTGGAGGCACCCTGATGGGAAACACTGACAGACAGTGATTACAGCTCCAGCAGATCTTTATTACTTTTATATGGAAGGATTTGCTTTATCGATATTAGTTATCTACTTATTTTTCTTTAATCCTCACTTTTTCCTATTTTTGGATGACATTTTGGGGCTTTAGAACCAATTCCCAGGTTTCCAAAGAGTTATGGTCTCAACATACAATGGTTTCAACATACAATGGTCATCCTGGAACCGATTAATATTGTAACTTGAGGGACCACTGTATTGTGTTTATAACATTTGTATTTTTTAAGGTTAATAACATAAGTATTGTATTTATAACATTTGTATTTTTTAAGGTTTTTGCTTTGTATATGTTGCTTCTGTTTTATAGTGAGTAATTAATTGCATTCTATACAGTGGGGCAAAAAAAGTATTTACTCAGCCACAAATTGTGCAAGTTCTGCAAATTCTTTAAAAATCAGACAATGGGAATTTATGGATTTTTTTTCTCATTCTTTCTCTCATAGTTGAGGTTATAACCTATGATGAAAATTACAGGCCTCTCTCATCATTTTAGGTGTGGAACATACACAATTGGTGGCTGACTAAATACTTTTTTGCCCCACTGTAGACTTTAATAATTTTATTTTACAGCCATCTTTTGTTGATCTGCCCACAGCTCTCACAGCTCTCTTGGATTGTGCTGCACTTTCTATCCGACCTACAGAGGGAGCCCTTCCAGTGGTGTCAGTGACAACATACTGTGTGGCAACTAACTTATTTTTATAGGGTATGTTTTTTATAAGATTATATAAAAATCCAGATTTTATTGTTTTATTCTGTACTTAAATATGCATCAATTGCCCAACCTTTGCATAGATCAATAGTACAAGCTAATATAATAAACTACCTGTTACGCCGAGCTCCTCCCCGGAGCACTCACAGCGTTCTCTTATTCACAGCGCCCCGGTCAGACCTGCCGACCGGGTGCGCTGCGATAATGTTCCCAGCCGGGATGCGCCCGCTCGCGATGCGCATCTCGATTCCCTTACCAGACCCGTTCTCCGTCTGTGCTGTCCCGGCGCGCGCGCGCGCCGGGTCTTTGCGATTTAAAGGGCCGGTGCGCCACTGATTGGCGCATCAGGTTTTCATCAGTACCTTCACCTGTGCACTCCCTACTTATACCTCACTTCCCCTGCACTCCCTCACCGGATCTTGTTGCCATTGTGCCAGTGAAAGCGTTTCCTTGTGTGTTCTTAGCCTGTGTTCCAGACCTCCTGCCGTTGCCCCTGACTATGATCCTTGCTGCCTGCCCTGACCTTCTGCTACGTCCGACCTTGCTCTTGTCTACTCCCTTGTACCGCGCTTATCTCAGCAGTCAGAGAGGTTGAGCCGTTGCCGGTGGATACGACCTGGTTACTACTGCCACTGCAAGACCATTCCGCTTTGCGGCGGGCTCTGGTGAATACCAGTAGCAACTTAGAACCGGTCCACCGACACGGTCCACGCCAATCCCTCTCTGGCACAGAGGATCCACCTCCAGCCAGCCGAATCGTGACACTGCCATTTGTTATATATCTTATCAGACAAAAAATACATCATTCTCTTGTTCTGAAACTCCCCCTACCCTTCAGATGCCAAAATCTTCTACTCTGAAAATCAGCTCAGTTTTGTCCTGTGTCTGCAAGACAATCATTCTAAATCTATGGAGGGGGGCTGTGAACTTACACAGACTGCAGAGAGACAGCACAGACCGCTTTGGAAATCTCATCCCAGGGCTTTATACACAGCATAGACTCCTCATGATGTGACTGTTGCTGTACAGACTGAGCACATAGACATAGAAGTGCAGGATCTCCTCCTCTGTGTGTACAGTGTATAGAGAAATAGAAGTGCAGGATCTCCTCCTCTGTGTGTACAGTGTATAGAGATATAGAAGTGCAGGATCTCCTCCTCTGTGTGTACAGTGTATAGAGAAATAGAAGTGCAGGATCTCCTCCTCTGTGTGTACAGTGTATAGAGAAATAGAAGTGCAGGATCTCCTCCTCTGTGTGTACAGTGTATAGAGAAATAGAAGTGCAGGATCTCCTCCTCTGTGTGTACAGTGTATAGAGATATAGAAGTGCAGGATCTCCTCCTCTGTGTGTACAGTGTATAGAGATATAGAAGTGCAGGATCTCCTCCTCTGTGTACAGTGTATAGAGATATAGAAGTGCAGGATCTCCTCCTCTGTGTGTACAGTGTATAGAGACATATAAGTACAGTATCTCCTCCTCTGTGTACAGTGTATAGAGATATAGAAGTACAGGATCTCCTCCTCTGTGTGTACAGTGTATAGAGACGTAGAAGTACAGGATCTCCTCCTCTGTGTACATTGTATAGAGATATAGAAGTACAGGATCTCCTCCTCTGTGTACAGTGTATAGAGATATAGAAGTACAGGATCTCCTCCTCTGTGTGTACAGTGTATAGAGACACAGAAGTACAGGATCTCCTCCTCTGTGTATACAGTGTAGACATATAGAAGTGCAGGATCTCCTCCTCTGTGTACAGTGTATAGAGACACAGAAGTACAGGATCTCCTCCTCTGTGTACAGTGTATAGAGAAATAGAAGTGCAGGATCTCCTCCTCTGTGTGAACAGTGTATAGAGATATAGAAGTACAGGATCTCCTCCTCTGTGTGTACAGTGTATAGAGACATAGAAGTACAGGATCTCCTCCTCTGTGTACAGTGTATAGAGAAATAGAAGTGCAGGATCTCCTCCTCTGTGTGTACAGTGTATAGAGATATAGAAGTGCAGGATCTCCTCCTCTGTGTGTACAGTGTATAGAGATATAGAAGTGCAGGATCTCCTCCTCTGTGTGTACAGTGTATAGAGATATAGAAGTGCAGGATCTCCTCCTCTGTGTACAGTGTATAGAGACATAGAAGTACAGGATCTCCTCCTCTGTGTACAGTGTATAGAGATATAGAAGTACAGGATCTCCTCCTCTGTGTGTACAGTGTATAGAGATATAGAAGTGCAGGATCTCCTCCTCTGTGTGTACAGTGTATAGAGACATAGAAGTGCAGGATCTCCTCCTCTGTGTGTACAGTGTATAGAGATATAGAAGTGCAGGATCTCCTCCATTGTATGTACAGTGTATAGAGACATAGAAGTGCAGGATCTCCTCCTCTGTGTGTACAGTGTATAGAGATATAGAAGTGCAGGATCTCCTCCTCTGTGTGTACAGTGTATAGAGATATAGAAGTGCAGGATCTCCTCCTCTGTGTGTACAGTGTATAGAGATATGGAAGTGCAGGATCTCCTCCATTGTATGTACAGTGTATAGAGACATAGAAGTGCAGGATCTCCTCCTCTGTGTGTACAGTGTATAGAGATATAGAAGTGCAGGATCTCCTCCTCTGTGTGTACAGTGTATAGAGATATAGAAGTGCAGGATCTCCTCCTCTGTGTGTACAGTGTATAGAGATATAGAAGTACAGGATCTCCTCCTCTGTGTACAGTGTATAGAGACATAGAAGTGCAGGATATCCTCCACTGTGTACAGTGTATAGAGATATAGAAGTGCAGGATCTCCTCCTCTGTGTGTACAGTGTATAGAGATATAGAAGTGCAGGATCTCCTCCTCTGTGTGTACAGTGTATAGAGACATGGAAGTGCAGGATCTCCTCCTCCGTGTACAGTGTATAGAGAAATAGAAGTGCAGGATCTCCTCCTCTGTGTGTACAGTGTATAGAGATATAGAAGTGCAGGATCTCCTCCTCTGTGTGTACAGTCTATAGAGATATAGAAGTGCAGGATCTCCTCCTCTGTGTACAGTGTATAGAGACATAGAAGTGCAGGATCTCCTCCTCTGTGTGTACAGTGTATAGAGACATGGAAGTGCAGGATCTCCTCCTCTGTGTACAGTGTATAGAGAAATAGAAGTGCAGGATCTCCTCCTCTGTGTGTACAGTGTATAGAGATATAGAAGTGCAAGATCTCCTCCTCTGTGTGTACAGTGTATAGAGATATAGAAGTGCAGGATCTCCTCCTTTGTGTGTACAGTGTATAGAGACATAGAAGTGCAGGATCTCCTCCTCTGTGTGTACAGTGTATACAGACATAGAAGCGCAGGATCTCCTCCTCTGTGTGTACAGTGTATAGAGACATCGACGTGCAGGATCTCCTCCTCTGTGTACAGTGTATAGAGACATCGAAGTGCAGGATCTCCTCCTCTGTGTGTACAGTGTATAGAGATATAGAAGTACAGGATCTCCTCCTTTGTGTGTACAGTGTATATAGACATGGGAGTGCATGATCTCCTCCTCTGTGTGTACAGTGTATAGAGACATAGAAGTGCAGAATCTCCTCCTCTGTGTGTGTACAGTGTATAGAGACATAGAAGTGCAGGATCTCCTCCTCTGTGTACAGTGTATAGAGATATAGAAGTGCAGGATCTCCTCCTCTGTGTGTACAGTGTATAGAGACATAGAAGTGCATGATCTCCTCCTCTGTGTGTACATTGTATAGAGACATAGAAGTGCAGGATCTCCTCCTCTGTGTGTACAGTGTATAGAGATATAGAAGTGCAGGATCTCCTCCTCTGTGTGTACAGTGTATAGAGACATAGAAGTGCAGGATCTCCTCCTCTGTGTACAGTGTATAGAGATATAGAAGTGCAGGATCTCCTCCTCTGTGTACAGTGTATAGAGACATAGAAGTGCAGGATCTCCTCCTCTGTGTGTACAGTGTATAGAGATATAGAAGTGCAGGATCTCCTCCTCTGTGTACAGTGTATAGAGAAATAGAAGTGCAGGATCTCCTCCTCTGTGTACAGTGTATAGAGACATAGAAGTGCAGGATCTCCTCCTCTGTGTGTACAGTGTATAGAGACATAGAAGTGCAGGATCTCCTCCTCTGTGTGTACAGTGTATAGAGATATAGAAGTGCAGGATCTCCTCCTCTGTGTGTACAGTGTATAGAGACATAGAAGTGCAGGATCTCCTCCTCTGTGTGTACAGTGTATAGAGATATAGAAGTGCAGGATCTCCTCCTCTGTGTGTACATTGTATAGAGACATAGAAGTGCAGGATCTTCTCCTCTGTGTACAGTGTATAGAGATATAGAAGTACAGGATCTTCTCCTCTGTGTACAGTGTATAGAGACATAGAAGTGCAGGATCTCCTCCTCTGTGTGTACAGTGTATAGAGATATAGAAGTGCAGGATCTCCTCCTCTGTGTGTACAGTGTATAGAGACATAGAAGTGCAGGATCTTCTCCTCTGTGTACAGTGTATAGAGATATAGAAGTACGGGATCTTCTCTTCTGTGTGTACAGTGTATAGAGACATAGAAGTGCAGGATCTCCTCCTCTGTGTGTACAGTGTATAGAGACATAGAAGTGCAGGATCTCCTCCTCTGTGTGTACAGTGTATAGAGACATAGAAGTGCAGGATCTCCTCCTCTGTGTGTACATTTTATAGAGACATAGAAGTGCAGAATCTCCTCCTCTGTGTGTGTACAGTGTATAGAGACATAGAAGTGCAGGATCTCCTCCTCTGTGTACAGTGTATAGAGATATAGAAGTACAGGATCTTCTCCTCTGTGTGTACAGTGTATAGAGACATAGAAGTACAGGATCTCCTCCTCTGTGTGTACAGTGTATAGAGATATAGAAGTGCAGGATCTCCTCCTCTGTGTGTACAGTGTATAGAGACATAGAAGTGCAGGATCTTCTCCTCTGTGTACAGTGTATAGAGATATAGAAGTACAGGATCTTCTCCTCTGTGTGTACAGTGTATAGAGACATAGAAGTGCAGGATCTCCTCCTCTGTGTGTACAGTGTATAGAGATATAGAAGTGCAGGATCTCCTCCTCTGTGTGTACAGTGTATAGAGACATAGAAGTGCAGGATCTTCTCCTCTGTGTACAGTGTATAGAGATATAGAAGTACAGGATCTTCTCCTCTGTGTGTACAGTGTATAGAGATATAGAAGTGCAGGATCTCCTCCTCTGTGTGTACAGTGTATAGAGATATAGAAGTGCAGGATCTCCTCCTCTGTGTGTACAGTGTATAGAGACATAGAAGTGCAGGATCTTCTCCTCTGTGTACAGTGTATAGAGATATAGAAGTGCAGGATCTCCTCCTCTGTGTACAGTGTATAGAGATATAGAAGTGCAGGATCTCCTCCTCTGTGTACAGTGTATAGAGATATAGAAGTACAGGATCTTCTCCTCTGTGTGTACAGTGTATAGAGACATAGAAGTGCAGGATCTCCTCCTCTGTGTGTACAGTGTATAGAGATATAGAAGTGCAGGATCTCCTCCTCTGTGTGTACAGTGTATAGAGACATAGAAGTGCAGGATCTTCTCCTCTGTGTACAGTGTATAGAGATATAGAAGTACAGGATCTCCTCCTCTGTGTGTACAGTGTATAGAGACATAGAAGTACAGGATCTCCTCCTCTGTGTGTACAGTGTATAGAGACATAGAAGTGCAGGATCTCCTCCTCTGTGTACAGTGTATAGAGATATAGAAGTACAGGATCTCCTCCTCTGTGTACAGTGTATAGAGACATAGAAGTGCAGGATCTCCTCCTCTGTGTACAGTATATAGAGACATAGAAGTGCAGGATCTCCTCCTCTGTGTGTACAGTGTATAGAGATATAGAAGTGCAGGATCTCCTCCTCTGTGTGTACAGTGTATAGAGATATAGAAGTACAGGATCTCCTCCTCTGTGTGTACAGTGTATAGAGATATAGAAGTACAGGATCTCCTCCTCTGTGTGTACAGTGTATAGAGACATAGAAGTACAGGATCTCCTCCTCTGTGTGTACAGTGTATAGAGACATAGAAGTGCAGGATCTCCTCCTCTGTGTACAGAGTATAGAGATATAGAAGTGCAGGATCTCCTCCTCTGTGTACAGTGTATAGAGATATAGAAGTACAGGATCTCCTCCTCTGTGTACAGTGTATAGAGACATAGAAGTGCAGGATCTCCTCCTCTGTGTGTACAGTGTATAGAGACATAGAAGTGCAGGATCTCCTCCTCTGTGTACAGAGTATAGAGATATAGAAGTGCAGGATCTCCTCCTCTGTGTACAGTGTATAGAGATATAGAAGTACAGGATCTCCTCCTCTGTGTACAGTGTATAGAGACATAGAAGTGCAGGATCTCCTCCTCTGTGTGTACAGTGTATAGAGACATAGAAGTGCAGGATCTCCTCCTCTGTGTACAGAGTATAGAGATATAGAAGTGCAGGATCTCCTCCTCTGTGTACAGTGTATAGAGACATAGAAGTGCAGGATATCCTCCTCTGTGTGTACTGTGTATAGAGACATAGAAGTGCAGGATCTCCTCCTCTGTGTACAGTGTATAGAGACATAGAAGTGCAGGATCTCCTCCTCTGTGTACAGTATATAGAGACATAGAAGTGCAGGATCTCCTCCTCTGTGTGTACAGTGTATAGAGATATAGAAGTGCAGGATCTCCTCCTCTGTGTGTACAGTGTATAGAGATATAGAAGTACAGGATCTCCTCCTCTGTGTGTACAGTGTATAGAGATATAGAAGTACAGGATCTCCTCCTCTGTGTGTACAGTGTATAGAGACATAGAAGTACAGGATCTCCTCCTCTGTGTGTACAGTGTATAGAGACATAGAAGTGCAGGATCTCCTCCTCTGTGTACAGAGTATATAGATATAGAAGTGCAGGATCTCCTCCTCTGTGTACAGTGTATAGAGATATAGAAGTACAGGATCTCCTCCTCTGTGTACAGTGTATAGAGACATAGAAGTGCAGGATCTCCTCCTCTGTGTGTACAGTGTATAGAGACATAGAAGTGCAGGATCTCCTCCTCTGTGTACAGAGTATAGAGATATAGAAGTGCAGGATCTCCTCCTCTGTGTGTACAGTGTATAGAGATATAGAAGTGCAGGATCTCCTCCTCTGTGTACAGAGTATAGAGATATAGAAGTGCAGGATCTCCTCCTCTGTGTACAGTGTATAGAGACATAGAAGTGCAGGATATCCTCCTCTGTGTGTACTGTGTATAGAGACATAGAAGTGCAGGATCTCCTCCTCTGTGTACAGTGTATAGAGACATAGAAGTGCAGGATCTCCTCCTCTGTGTACAGTATATAGAGACATAGAAGTGCAGGATCTCCTCCTCTGTGTGTACAGTGTATAGAGATATAGAAGTGCAGGATCTCCTCCTCTGTGTGTACAGTGTATAGAGATATAGAAGTACAGGATCTCCTCCTCTGTGTGTACAGTGTATAGAGATATAGAAGTACAGGATCTCCTCCTCTGTGTGTACAGTGTATAGAGACATAGAAGTACAGGATCTCCTCCTCTGTGTGTACAGTGTATAGAGACATAGAAGTGCAGGATCTCCTCCTCTGTGTACAGAGTATAGAGATATAGAAGTGCAGGATCTCCTCCTCTGTGTACAGTGTATAGAGATATAGAAGTACAGGATCTCCTCCTCTGTGTACAGTGTATAGAGACATAGAAGTGCAGGATCTCCTCCTCTGTGTGTACAGTGTATAGAGACATAGAAGTGCAGGATCTCCTCCTCTGTGTACAGAGTATAGAGATATAGAAGTGCAGGATCTCCTCCTCTGTGTACAGTGTATAGAGATATAGAAGTACAGGATCTCCTCCTCTGTGTACAGTGTATGGAGTTATAGAAGTACATGATCTGCTCTTCTACTTTTATAATTTATTCTCTGAATTCTTTGCACCCTCAGACTAATATGGTTATGAAAAAAAATAACTTTACTGAATATTATTAATATGATTTTGTTTCTTCTTTGTACCCAGGACTGTCAGTTTGTAGCTGAACACATGGCGAGATTCAGACAACCCCTGTTCATGGAACAACCATTACCTCGGTCGCGACTGACAAAGCTCAAATTAAGTCAAATGGAGAATTCCGTCTGGACGCGGTACTTCCATGAGCCAAGTACTTTCAGGTCCATGGTGGTGCAGCTTGGTCAGAGTCTTCTGCAGATGGGGGCTTCTTTGGTGGGCCTCCTGGTGGCATGTAGTGACATATTATTTCTTCTCGCCCATATTCTTAAGGTCTTGTATGATATGGTAGAGGTGGTCCTGAGCTTTGTTCTGTCAGCTTGTAATATAATATGGATTCTCGTTGTACACTCTCCAGTTATGACATACAGAATTTGGGAATATCTTTTTCGTTACCCAGGCCTTGCTTACACTGCATTTGGCATGTGCTTTTCTGTCCTGCAGGCAATATTTAAAGCAGTCTTCACGATAATAGCTTACATTTGTATAATGTTTTTGATTATTATATTTCTTTCTGTTATACGATACAATAAGTCACACATGACAGATCCGGATTTCCACACATCTTCAGGCTTCAGGCTAAAGGCTCATTAACCTGTTCCTGCCATGGTGGCTGTCATTATTTGCATTCATATTATTCATTTTCGTGAACTCAACAGAGCCATATTAGCCCCATTTTGGCCTTGAGGACACAGTTTTCATTTTTGCGTTTTTTCCTCCTCTCCTTGAAAGAGAGACATACAGTAACTCCTTTATTTTTCTAGCTACAAACCCATATGAAGTTTTTTTTTCATGACCAATTGTACTTTGTAATGACATCTCTCATTTTACCAAATCTGCAAAACTACAAAATTACTGTGTGGATGGAAATTTATAAGAAAACTGCAATTTTGGAGCTTTTGGACGTTTTTTTTTTTTTTTTTTTACACAGTGCACTTTATGGTAAAAATTATAAATAATTTTTATTCTGTAGGTCAATGCTATTAAAACGAAAAAAAATTGCGCTGTGAACTGTAGTTTTTATCGGTTCCATATTTGGATGTGACTTTTTGAACGCTTTGTATACATTTTTTTTTTATATATGATGTGATTAAAAATCAGTATTTTTGGCATTTGGTATTTTTTTGTTGCCGTTTACCATTGGCGATCATAAACATTTTATTTTAATAGTTTGGACATTTACGTATGTGGCAATATCAAATATTTTAGTGGACTTTTATATGCAATCATTAGATTGCATTCACTGTATAATGTTATCCTATGGCATAGCATTCCACTGTGTGATTGGCGATCCACTGATACAGCCTAGCTTAACCAGGCTGCATCAGTGAGTTGGTAGTCATCAGTAGGAGGCAGGTAAGGGGATCCTCCTTCATTTTAGCTTATCGTTCCCCCCGTGATCACGTTAAGCTTCACTAAGCTAACCAGCAACTCACTGTGATTGGCATTGATCACAGCGTCTAAAGGGTTAATGACGGGCAATAGCAATGAGTTTCTGTAGCTGACACTCACTGCTCTTAAAGGGGTTCTCCACTGCCCCAGCGTTTGGAACATTTTGTTTCACATGCAGGGTGCAGGCTGCCGGGGTTATTACGTCATGGCCATGCCCCTTGTGACATCACGCCACGCCCCCTCAATGCAAGTCTATGGGAGGGGGCATAGCGGCTGCCACGCCCCCTCCCGCAGACTTGCATAGAGGGGGCATGGCGTGACATCACAAGGGACGTAGCCGTGACGTCATGGCGCCCGCACCCAGTGTTTGGAACAAAATGTTCTGAATGCTGGGGCAGTGGAGTACCCCTTTAAACAAGTTCGGCTTAACACTTTAGGGCATACAGGTGTGCCCTGGTGCGTTAAGGCCCAGGGGACAAAGGATTACCTGTACCTCCTATATGTCCTTAAATGGTTAGGGCTTATTACACTGCTCAAATAAATAATAAAGGGAACTCCAAATCAATGACACTTCTGTGAAATCCCACTGTCCACTCAGGAAGCAACACTGATTGACAATCAATTTCACATGCTGTTGTGCAAATGGGACAGACAACAGGTGGAAATTATAGGCAATTAGCAAGACACCCCAATAAAGGAGTGGTTCTGCAGGTGGTGACCACAGACCACTTCTCAGTTCCTATGCTTCCTGGCTGATGTTTTGGTCACTTTTGAATGCTGGCGGTGCTTTCACTCTAGTGGTAGCATGAGACGGAGTCTACAACCCACACAAGTGGCTCAGGTAGTGCAGCTCATGCAGGATGGCACATCAATGCAAGCTGTGGCAAGAAGGTTTGCTGTGTCTGTCAGCGTAGTGTCCAGAGCATGGAGGTGCTACCAGGAGACAGGCCAGTACATCAGGAGACGTGGAGGAGGCGGTAGGAGGGCAACAACCCAGTAGCAGGACCGCTACCTCTGCCTTGGTGCAAGGAGGAGCAGGAGGAGCACTGCCAGAGCCCTGCAAAATGACCTCCAGCAGGCCACAAATGTGCATGTGTCCACTTAAACGGTCAGAAACAGACTCCATGAGGGTGGTATGAGGGCCCAACCTCCACAGGTGGGGATTGTGCTTACAGCCCAACACCGTGCAGGACGTTTGGCATTTGCCAGAGAACATCAAGATTGGCAAATTCACCACTGGGGCCCTGTGCTCTTCACAGATGAAAGCAGGTTCACACTGAGCACATGTGACAGACGTGACAGTGTATGAAGATGCTGTGGAGAACATTCTGTTGCCTGCAACATCCTCCAGCATGACCGGTTTGGCAGTTGGTCAGTAATGTTGTGGGGTGGCATTTCTTTGGGGGGCTGCACAGCCCTCCATGTGCTTGCCAGAGGTAGCCTGACTGCCATTAGGTACCGAGATGAGATCCTCAGACCCCTTGTGAAACCATATGCTGGTGCGGTTGGCCCTGGGTTCCTCCTAATACAAGACAATGCTAGACCTCCTGTGGCTGGAGTGTGTCAGCAGTTCCTACAAGAGGAAGGCATTGATGCTATGGACTGGCCGCCCGTTCCCCAGACCTGAATCCGATTGAGCACATCTGGGACATCATGTCTCGCTCCATCCACCAACGCCATGTTGCACCACAGACTGTGCAGGAGTTGGCGGATGCTTTGGTCCAGGTCTGGGAGGACATCCCTCAGGAGACCATCCACCACCTCATCAGGAGCATGCCCAGGTGTTGTAGGGAGGACATACGGGCACGTGGAGGCCACACACACTACTGAGCCTCATTGTGACTTGTTTTAAGGACATTACATAAAGTTGGATCAGCCTGTAGTGTGGTTTTCCACTGTGATTTTGAGTGTGACTCCATATCCAGACCTCCATGGGTTGATAAATTTGATTTCCATTGATAATTTTTGTGTGATTTTGTTGTTAGCACATTCAACTATGTAAAGACGAAAGTATTTCATACGATTAGTTCATTCATTCAGATCCAGGATGTGTTATCTTAGTGTTCCCTTTATTTTTTTGAGCAGTGTTTTTGTACCAGGCTTATTATTGTACAGGACAAGTTGTACTTTTTAATGGCACCATTTATGTTACTATTGTATTGTGGAACTAAATAAAAATATTTGTGGAGTTGAATAAAAAAAACAAAAAAAAAAAAAAAAACGCAATTGAGTCATTTTGTGTGGAGTTTACTTTGCAGTAAAACCGAATAGTCCAGGAATTGAGACATCTCTGATCGGTGACGGCCTGAATGATATTGCAGGTCCTGTCATTGGAGAAGTCATATTTTAGTATTGATGATGAATCTCAAATCGCATAACTTGGTGGCTGGAGTTATATGCAATTTTCTGTAAGTTATAAGGAAGCCATGTTGTGTCTGTCTCTATTAACACCCAAGCGCTATGACCCGGGAGGCATCGGAACAAGTTATCACTGAGAAATATCTCTCACGTATTTGAGATGAACGGTGCATGCGCCAAAACTTGTGTGTTAATTAGTGTTGCTCGTGAATATTCGCAATTCTAATTTTATTCGCGAATATCGCATATTCGCGAATTCGCGAATATTCGCGAATTCGCGAATATTCGCGAATTCGCGAATATTCGCGAATATAGCGCTATATATTCGTAATTACGAATATTCGTGTTTTTTTTTTTTTCATTTATTTTTTTTTTCACAGTACACATCACAGTGATCATCCCTCTCTGCTTCCAGCTTGTGTGGTGTAAAGAAGGCTCTAATACTACAGTGTGAGACCGGTGTGTGAAGTTTCGCATATGCGAATTTTCGCTTATGTTAATTTTTGTATATGCAAATTTTCGCATATGGTAATTTTCGCACACGCGAAACTTTGCATATGCGAAGATAAAACGAGAATATTACGAATATGCGAATATTCGCGAATATGACGAATATTCGTCCACATATTCGCGAATATTCGTGAATTCGAATATGGCCTATGCCGCTCAACACTAGTGTTAATCACACAGCGGGCCAAGTGCTAACGTAAAGGAGAGAGAGGTGTGGAGGCCCTGGGGCATTGCAGACCATGGGCCATGCCTATCCGACTGGTCCTGACTGCAGAGAAAAGCTATTTCTGCGCTTTACACATAACAGTTGCGCAGAGAACCTGTCACCAAATAAAACTTTTATAATTAACAGACACTTTCCCATTCACTTGCTTTTAAAATTATCAACACAAATATGTTAAAATGTAATAGAAAAAATGTTGTTCTGTTCCCTGCCACAATTAATACAGTGAGTTTGGTCTCCTCCTGGCCTGGCAGGAGTCCAAACTCAGGAAGTGTTTCTCTGCATGGAGCTTGATTGTCTGCTGCACAGAAAGTGAAAGCTCCACAGATTCTCACAGAAAGCTGCACATACTGAAACCTGTAGGAGAGCCTCACTGATAGCAACACAGACTGAAACATACACTGAGCCTGAGGTCTTCTATTCATCACATTGCTGCAACCATGTGAGGGCGGAAGTAGTCCCCCAGCAGGCTTCAGTGATGTCATGCCTGCTGGGAAACACCCACTTTCTCCTGCTGGGAAATTGCACTATGTGAGCAAGAAGAATGGTAAGATACACAGCTTTTTAAAGCATTGAAATTGTTTTTAAGGGCAGGAGGAGTGTTAGGTATAGTTAGGGAACATAGAGGTAAATGAGAACAGTTTATTTGGTGACGTATACTTTTAAAGCACAATCATTGTCTAAAGGAAAGTTTAATAACTTCAGTTCTTTCCCTTCTCCAAGATCTTTTCTTGAGTACATTCTTGTTTCCACTTAGGGCTCATTCACAAGTCAGAATATTTTGTGTGAAGTATGCGACAACAAATCAGCGCTAGGACTACTCATAAATGCTCCGGGATTGGAAATTCTGCGGCACAGTTTTCTGCTGCAGAAATTCTGCCGAGTGCATGGTGCAGACAATGTTAAAACAATTGGAGTTTAGTTCCGATTGCTGTGTGCGCTCTGTTTGGGTTTTCTACGCCCCCTCATGACATCAGGCCACGCCTCCACATTACAAGTCTATTATAGGGGCGTCACGCCCACTCCCATAGACTTACAGTGAGGGGGCGTTGTCGACCCCAGCAATGCACAAACATAGCGTTTGGAACTAAATGTTCTGTACGCTGGCCAGTGGAGTATCCCTTTAAGCCTCTTATACGGCTTGGTTATTTTGCAGACAGAGCTGGATCGGTCTTGCGACCCTTAACCTCTATCATTTATTGGACGCACATCCCCTATTACACAAGGCAGTGGGTATTTCCACTCAATGGCAGCAAGCAGAGATCCTGAATATGATAAATGATTGAAACAGAAAGTTTATTTAAAAAGTTATAGAACATGTTACTGTACATTGCAGCCAGTGCACCCGTCAAGTCTAGTTTTGGATGCAACATCTTTACGCCTTATAGTTGAGTCAATTACGGTTGTATGCTGCTTGTTATTATTAAGATGATTCCATCTTGTAAATGTTTTAATAGCAAATGTATAAATGTATACTTATACTTTAAACTGTGGGGGACATTTACTAAACAAATTCTGCCAGAAATGTGGTATGCACAAAAAAGGGGAGATTTATGGTGCTTATAAGATTGTCTTTGTTGCCCATAGCAACCAATCAGAGCTCAGCTTTCATTATACCAGAGCTTGTTAAAGGAGAACTAAATGATTACTTACCTCCTGCCTTCCCGCGGTGCCTCCACTGTCCTGCTCCGTTCCCCTGCAGCGATCATCTTCCTGAAGCTGCAGCATCACGTCGTCAACGGAAGTACCTGGGCCCAAAGTGTAGGCGGCAGCTCAGCGAAGCCTCGGACAGTGGTTTGTTAAGCTGAAGAATAACACATTAGGCCTGAGTGTTTCTTTAGATGACTGTGATGCTGCAGCTTCAAAAAGATGATCATTGCGGGGGACCAGAACAGGTCCTTAACCTCTTAAGGACCAAGGGCGTACCTGTACTCCCTGGTCCCACTCCCAGAGTTGGAAGTACGCTCACGAGCTGAGTATAGTTCATACCAGGTGGGTCCCGGTTGCTATCAGCAGCCAGGATCCCCAGGTAATGCCGGACATCCCGATCGAGCCTATGCCCGGCATTAACCCTTTAGACGCAGTGATCAAATATGATTGCAGCATCTAAATGCGGGATTTAAAATAATTGCTGGTTAATTCAGGGAGCTGATCAGGACATCCGTGGAAAAATCATGGGTCTTCATCAGCTTAGTGGACGGAGTGAGGGCCCTTACCTGCCTCTTTGCCGTCCTATTGGTGCTCTGATGCCCCAGCCAGGCTCTGCAGGCTAACACTGATCAATGCTAAACCAAAGCTCAGCATTGATCAGTGTATGCAATCTCAAGATTGCATGGTATAGTCCCCTATAGGGACTAAAAATAAAGTGAAATGTAGCATACCATGGTTTTTAGTCCGGCCACAGAACCGCATATGAGGCAAAAATTAGCTGTTAGATATATGCTGTTTTTGCAGCGATCTTTCAAAATCGTGGTAAAAATTACACATTTTTACCAAATTTTCCACAATTGTAATACAATCTCTGTTTTTGCCATAATTTTAGGAAAATCACATCAAAAGAGAGAAAAATGCAGCAAGAAGCACAATATGTGCAACCTCAGAAGAGGTGTATAACTACTATATACAGTGGTCCCTCAAGTTACAATATTAATTGGTTCCAGGACGACCATTGTATGTTGAGATGAAAATCTTGTAATTGGTTCTAAAGCCCCAAAATGTCATCCAAAAATAGGAAAAAGTGTGTATTAAAGAAAACTAAGTAGGTAACTAATCTAGATAAAGAAAGTCCTTACATATAAAAGTAATAAAGATCTGCTGGGAGCTGTAATCACTGTCTATGTAGAGGACAGGAGCTTCTTCAGGGTACTGTACAGAACACACAATGTCCTAAAAAAGTAACATGGAGCCGCCCCCATCTTGAGCAGCTAACCCTGATACAGGTAAAGAATAGTACAGAACATGTAATACCTCCCTGTACTGTATGGGGCGCTACCAGACACCAGTCAGTGCATACACTTCAGTAATACAGGGGTTTTACCAGTGAAATGTCCATTCTGATTGGTCAGTTCTTCCGGCCATTGACACGTTTCACAGATCTAGACTGTCTGTAGTATTGTATGTTGTGTCTGGTTTCAAGTTACAATGGTCCCGAAAAGTTGTATGTTGAAAATATTGTATGTTGAAACCATTGTAAGTTGAGGGATCACTGTATCCTGATCCCATTGAGGTAGCAGATAGAACTGGGAGGGAAAGGAAGGGATCTGAGAGCTAGTAGGGATCTGGTAGATGATGTCATCCTGTATTTCATAGGAATTCAGAACCCTTACTGTCACTAACATTAAGCACAGTAAAAATGTTTTGAGTCAGACTGGTGAACACATGACCAAGTTACAGTAATGAAACATGGCAGCAGCTACACTGAAATAAAATATTTCTGCCCTGTGGAATAGCACAAAGGTCTTCTCTATTCCATCCCATATACAGTGGGGAAAAAAAGTATTTAGTCAGCCACCAATTGTGCAAGTTCTCCCATTTAAAAAGATGAGAGAGGCTGTAATTTTTATCATAGGTATACCTCAACTATGAGAGACATAATGAGAAAAAAAAATCAATAAAATCACATTGTAGGATTTTTAATGAATTAATTGGAAAATTCCTCAGTAACATAAGTATTTGGTCACCTACAAACAACAAGATTTCTGGCTCTCACATACCTGTAACTTCTTCTTTAAGCGTTTCCTCTGTCCTTCACTTGTTACCTGTATTAATGGCTCTTGTTTGAACTTGTTATTAGTATAAAAGACACCTGTCCACAACCTCAAACAGTCACACTCCAAACTCCACTATGGCCAAGACCAAAGAGCTGTCGAAGGACACCAGAAACAAAATTGTAGACCTGCACCAGGCTGGGAATACTGAATCTACAATAGGCAAGCAGCTTATTGTGCAGAAATCAACTGTGTGGGAACAATTTTTTGAAAATGTAAGACATACAAGACCACTGATAATCTCTCTAGATCTGGGGCTCCACGCAAAATGATAACAAGAACGGTGAGCAAAATTACCAGAACCACATGGTGGGACCTAGTGAACGACCTGCAGAGAGGTGGGACCAAAGTAACAAAGGCTACCATCAGTAACACAACTACTCCCCCAGGGACTCAAATCATGCAGTGCCAGACGTGTCCCCCCTGCTTAAGCCAGTACATGTCTGGGCCCGTCTGAAGTTTGCTAGAGAGCATTTGGATGATCCAGAAGAGGATTGGGAGAATGTCATATGGTCAGAGGAAACCAAAGTAGAACTTCTTGGTAAAAACTCAACTCGTCGTGTTTGGAGGAGAAAGAATGCTGAGTTGCATCCAAAGAACACCATACCTACTGTGAAGCATGGGGGTGGAAACATCATGCTTTGGAGCTGTTTTTCTGCCAAGGGACCAGGATGACTCATCCGTGTAAAGTAAAGAATGAATGGGGCCATGTATCGTGAGATTGTGAGTGAAAACCTCCTTCCATCAGCAAGGGCATTGAAGATGAAACGTGGCTGGGTCATTCAGCATGACAATGATCCCAAACACATTGCCCGAGCAACGAAGGAGTGGCTTCATAAAAAGCATTTCAAGGTCCTGGAGTGGCCTAGCCAGTCTCCAGATCTCAACCCCATGGAAAACCTTTGGAGGGAGTTGAAAGTCTGTGTTGCCCAGCGACAGCCCCAAAACATCACTGCTCCAGAGGAGATCTGCATGGAGGAATGGGCCAAAATACCAGCAACAGTGTGTGAAAACCTTGTGAAGACTTACAGAAAACCTTTGACCTCTGTCATTGCCACCAAAGGGTTTATAACAAAGTATTGAGATAAACTTTTGTTATTGACCAAATACTTATTTTCCACCATAATTTGCAAATACATTTTTTAAAAATCAGACAATGTGATTTTATAGATTTTTTTCTCATTCTGTCTCTCATAGTTGAGGTCTACCTATGATGAAAAATTACAGGCCCCTCTCATCTTTTTAAGTGGGAGAACTTGCACAATTGGTGGCTGACTAAATACTTTTTTCCCCACTGTATAAATGCCAACACTAGAATATGAAAAAAAAAAAAAAAAAAATGTAATCTGGTTATTTAATCATTACTCTGATTATCTAATTCTGTCCTTACCCTATTAAAATGGGCACTGTCAGATTCAAAAACATTTTGTTGTAGTTTATGTTATAGTTTATGTTATAGTCCAACTATATGTTGTACATCTTGGAAAATCATTAACCTCTTATATATTTCATAAGAAAAATGTGTTTCCTTTTATAGAAATCATGGCTTATAAAAATCAATACAGATCAATACAGGTCCCCACACCATTCAGAACATAATCCTGTCCGGCTGCAGCATCATCTTTGTCCCAGCTGAAGCGCAGAAGTCCATAAAGTGACAATGGGACTCGTACTCCTCTGTGTTCACTCCTGTCCTATCAGACTGCAACATGAAAACAGAGGAGGGGGTTACAGAGCAGCCTGCAGTGATATGATAAAGAGACCCAGCACAGCACAGCAGACTCAGGGAAGAAGATGAGTCATGCAGAGAGAGGACATTCCCCATTCCAAAGCACAGAATAACAAACCAAGTGAGCAAGAGAAAGAAGGTATTTGTGAGAGAACTATAGGTGCTAGACACATAAAAATACACCTACATGATCAGGATTGGATACTGAGTAACCTATAACGTTTTTTTTTTGGATGGCATGTTACAGAACAATAAGGGCATGTTCACACGGGCAAAAACTGCTAGATTTATGGCATGGAAACTAAATTTTGGCCAGTTCTTTCTCATGGTTCTGCTTTAACTTTTTTTTTTTTATCAATAGAAGCCTAAATAAAAGCCGTGCTGGAAAACCATATCAGAGGATGCCATCAAAATCTGCACGGTGGATTCTGCACTCACTTTGATGTGGATTTTCAGCAATGTTTTTGGCCATGTGAACATGCCCTTGGTGATGCCCTTGTAAAAACAAATATAAGAATTCTACAAAGTCACTGGGCCCTGTAGATACAACTGGATGACTTCATGTACGCAGCATTAGGCTATGGTCAAGGAAGAAATATGTTTTAGAGGTGATTTATCATTTTAAGCCTTTTTTGTAGCAGATTTTGAAGTGTTTTCTTTAGAATGCAATCCAAAACAATATTCACAGAATATGCACTAAAGAAATGATATGTAAAATCAAACATGTCCATGCATCGTTTTATGTCCAACTGCGCTGGCTGATAAACCTTGGGCAAAATCCCACACTATCTAGTATAACTCCAATGCCAAGCGATCCGCATCAGTCTGCACTTTGTGCTGGTCGGCCCAATATCTGTCCCACTCACCCAATAGCCATCAGGCCCATATGGGATTAAAACCAACTCCCATCATGTAAAGTCCACTGAGAGCCTCTGAGCCTGCTGGCCAGGTAACTTACAGCCGCCGCTGCTCACAACCCCTGCCCTGCTGAGAGCCCCTGCACCTGAGCCTGCTGGCCAGGTAAGAAAAGCAACAGGGGGAAGAGGGAAAGGGAAAAGTGATGGGGCACAGGGAGTAATAAAGGGGGGGGGGGGGATTTGGCACTGGGGGTAATGATTTGGCACAGGGGGATCAGAGGGGGGGGGGAAATTATATCTTTAGCGGATGTACAGAAGCAGGAGAGCGCTGTTTAAACAGTGGTCTTCTGCTTCTGTACTGGGGATGCTACAGGGGGGTGCAACGGGGGCCCCTTATTAGAGTATGCCCAGTAACTACCGGACGGTGGCCCTGTGTACAAGATAGGGCCGGCACATAAGCCTGGTTGTGCACTATTGGGAGTGTTGTATGTGCTCGCCATGGGTGTGTCCCCAATTGGGAGGGTGCAGATACATTAAGTCCAGCACATAAGCCTGGTTGTCCGCTATTGGGAGGTGTCAGCTAAGGGAGATTTATTGTATACGAGCAGGAAACGGAGGATCCCGTCGGCAAACAACAGTCAGCATACAATTGTTCGTTCCACTGACGCCCAAGTGAATGAAAACTCTCTGGATGCACTGAAAGCAATAGGAAGGCCACTTCAATGTCGATATTTTTGCCATTAGTGCTCCCTATCCTGATTTCCTCAACAACATGATGACCTTGTCAAATTATACATGTGAAAAAACTGTTACCTCTGCATTTATCCCATAATAAACCACTACTCTAGCTGGAAATGACAGATGTATTAGGTGAAATATTTCTTGTGAAATTCCGAATAAAATTGCGGAGCTGGATTAGCAGACTGTCTGGATTATTGAGTAAAGCAATTTCACTGTATCTACGTTCCACAGACAGTGTGGACCAGCAGAACATGTCGGCACTAGGACCGCTCAATTCTTTTGTTGGAATGTGTGTAGAGTGCAGCAGAATACCGATGAAAACAATTGGACTCTGCTGCAACAGAATTTTTGAGTGGAATTTTACCTCCGGATTCCGTTCCGAAATTGCGCCATGTGAACATGGCCTTAGGGTGCTAGATTTTGAAATCTTTGGATGAGAAAGAAAGGCTACTATTCTGGATTGCTGAAATTTTGTATTTGTATGTGCCTAGTGATGTGATGGCGGCGACGGAGAGCGATGATGCTGGGGAAGCAGATGCCTTGCCGGAGCGTCGGGGACACCCCCGGGACGCGGCATCAGTGATGGAAGGCGACATCCAGGGCAGCGGTGACGAGCGGTGACGGTCCGGAGCGGCGGGGACAGATGAGTATTACCTCCAATACCAGTGGTCTTCAACCTGCGGACCTCCAGATGTTGCAAAACTACAACTCCCAGTATGCCATGCATGCTGGGTGTTGTAGTTTTGCAACATCTGGAGGTCCGCAGGTTGTAGACCACTGACCTATACTTTACATTGCACGGAACCCTCAACATACGATGGTTTCAACAAACGATGGTCCATTTGGAACGGATTACCATTTGTGGCTACCAACAAGGAAGGAAATGTAATAGAGTGCTCGACAAAGTCATGAACGTGTAAGCATTTTGGTTACTTCTTGGTCCAAGGCCAGGCACAGTTCTTAAACGTTGCAGAAACTTGGACTGAACATGAAGCAGTCCTGGGGCATTGAATCCGAATGTCCTGCACAGGGTGGTAGAGGGTACACAGAAGCAGAAACTAAAAACTTAGGCTTTGACGACAAAAGGGTATGAAGAACAGAAAAAGTAAGGCACATGAAGGGGTGAGCGGTTTAACATATATATGACATTGCGACTCAAAAAAAACAAACAAAAAAAAAAACTCTTTCGGGCATGGTCACATCGGGGCGTATCCGCAGTGTATTTGACACTGCGGATGTGCAGACAGCAGTCAGAGGGACTACAGAGCAAGCTCTCGGCTGTTGCTGGGTAGCTCTGTGTTTCCTCTCGTAGCAGCGGATTTCTACAGCAGGAAATCCACCACTACGAGTGGACACAGAGTTCGCTCTGCAGTATCTTTGTGACTGTCGTTGGGGCATGCGCAGCATCAGATTTGCTACGGATGCTCCACGTGTGACCCTGCCCTCATGGTATTTTTATCCCTTTCGTAGGATGTTATGTAAACTCTCCTTTAATAATACTGTTGCAGACGTGTGTGTGTGTATATATATATATATATATATATATATATAGAAGTTGTAGGAAAACAGCACATCCAGAAAAAAAGTTCAAATGTATTATGGTGCTCGCAGGTCCAGACCCGGGTCAGGGATCCATTTTAAATAAAAAGAGAATATCCACAGCACACATCCAATGGGTGAAAAATCAAAGGTGGTTTATTCCATCAAACAGAGTGTCCAGAACAACGTTTCAACCAGCTCTCCTGGTCTTTTCCAAGCTTGGAAAAGACCAGGAGAGCTGGTTGAAACGTTGTTCTGGACACTCTGTTTGATGGAATAAACCATCTTTGATTTTTCACCCATTGGATGTGTGCTGTGGATATTCTCTTTATATATATATATATATATATATATATATATATATATATATATATATAAATTCCAATATTTATAGACTGTACATTTAATCAGTCCATAGCATCCCAATGTACATGAGTTTTTTTTGTCTGCTTTGTTTTTCTACTACTTCTTACTTCTTTTGTTTTTTTGGCTACTTCTTCACTAACTTTTTCAATCTTTTTAAATATCCTCTATGTCTGAATTTTGTTATAAGTTGCTTTTTTTATTTTTACTTTTTTAACACTCATTATCTGTGCCTAAAATTCTTCTTGCACACATAAACTAACTTTTTGGCAGTCCCTTAGGCTTTGTCCCATAGATGAGGAATTTGGTGGCCACGTTAATTTATCCGGAATTCTGAATTTTTTAGTGTCTGTATGGAATTTCTGCGGAATATGTATGGAATTCATGCTGAACATGAATTCCGCATGAATCCACAGAGCACATTAAAAAAGTGCTTTGATTCATTGAAAAAGTTAAAATTTCATGAGGAATCCCCAGGACTTCAGCACGAAATCGCACGATATCTGCCTTTAGCAGAGAAAAGAAAGTCCCATTGACTTATATGGGCTTCCGCAGTTGAATTCTGCAAGAATATAAGACATGACTTTTCGCGAAGCGCAGGATGCTGAACTATATTCTGCATGGATGCGATGCATGTATTTATAGCCTATTAACTTCAATGGGATTCCGCAGTCCCATTCACATTGCAGACAATTCTGCAATGTAAGTGGGATTGCGGAATCCCATTGATATTAATAGGCAAAAAACACATGTACAATCTTCAGGCAGATTTCAAGGCCATAATCAGTGTGGAAATTCTGCCATTTGAACACAGCCTAAGAAACAGTTTGAATGTGAACACTCTTTCTATATAACATGTTATTTCTGTCTGTCGGTTTTGTATATAATGATGTCTCGAAATCTCTTTCAGTTTTCTTCACTTCTACATTAAGGAATTGAATAATATTTGCATCATGATTCAATGTGAATTCAATAGTTTTAAGTTTAGTTTTCGAAACTGAAATGAAGTCCAAAAAAGACTGTTCGTCACCTGTCCAGAACAAAAATATGTCATCTACGTAGCGAAGCCATGTGGACGACTCGTCCATACTCATTTCACCAAATACCTGTCAGAATTCGGCAGGCTGGAGGTGGATCCTCTGTGTCAGAGAGGGATTGGCGTGGACCGTGCCAGCGGACCGATTCTAAGTTGCTACTGGTTTTCACCATACAAAGCGGGATGGTCTTGAAGCGGCGGTAGCAACCAGGTCATATCCACCGGCAATGGCTCAACCTCTCTGACTGCTGAGATAGGCGCGGTACAAGGGATTAGACAAGAGCAAGGTCGGACGTAGCAGAAGGTCAGGGCAGGCAGCAAGGATCGTAGTCAGGGGCAACGGCAAGAGGTCTGGAACACTGGCTTGGGATACACAAGGAAACGCTTTCACTGGCACAATGGCAACAAGATCCGGCCAGGAAGGAAAGCAGGTGGAAGCTAATAGACTGATTGGGCCAGGCACCAATCACTGGTGCACTGGCCCTTTAAATCTTAGAGAGCTGGCGCGCGCGCGCCCTAGAGAGTGGAGCCGCGTGCGCCAGAACATGACAGCCGGGGACCGGGATGGGTAAGTGGCTTGGGATGCGATTCGCGAGCGGGCGCGTCCCGCTATGCGAATCGCATCCCCATCGTGAATGTCAGTGCAGCGCTCCCGGTCAGTGGGTCTGACCGGGGCGCTGCAGAGAGGAGAACGCCGCGAGCGCTCAGGGGAGGAGCAGGGACCCGTAGCGCTCGGCGTAACAATACCACACTGCCCTCTTAATGGGCCATAAATGCATTTGCAAGACAGACACAGATAAGAGCTGCAATACCAGACACAATCCATGAAAAAAAAAAAAATGACACAGTGTCATGGAGAAAAGGTGAGTATTTGTTTCCAATTCTGGTCCACCCTTTTAACCAGTTACATGTTAATATATAACATAACTGTTACGCCTAGCGCTCCGGGCCCCCGCTCCTCCCCGGAGCGCTCACGGCGTCTTTCTCCCTGCAGCTCCCCGGTCAGTCCCGCTGACCGGGAGCGCTGCTCTGTCATGGCCGTTGGGGATGCGATTCGCACAGCGGGACTCGCCCGCTCGCGAATCGCATCCCAGGTCACTTACCCGTTCCCGTCCCCTGCTGTCATGTGCTGGCGCGCGCGGCTCCGCTCTCTAGGGCGCGCGCGCGCCAGCTCCCTGAGACTTAAAGGGCCAGTGCACCAATGATTGGTGCCTGGCCCAATTAGCTTAATTGGCTCCCACCTGGTCCCTGACTATATCTAACCTCCTCCCATGCACTTCCTTGCCGGATCTTGTTGCCCTTGTGCCTAGTGAAAGCGTTTTGTGTGTTTAAAAACCTGTGTACCAGAACTTCTGCTATCTCCCCTGAACCTTGCCGCCTGCCCCCGACCTTCTGCTACGTCCGACTTTGCTTCTGCCTACTCCCTTGTACCTCGCCTATCTTCAGCAGTCAGAGAGGTGAGCCGTTGCTAGTGGATACGACCTGGTCACTACTGCCGCAGCAAGACCATCCCGCTTTGCGGCGGGCTCTGGTGAAAACCAGTAGTGTCTTAGAACCGGTCCACTAGCACGGTCCTCGCTATCCCTCTCTGGCACAGAGGATCCACTACCTGCCAGCCGGCATCGTGACAATAACTTGGGTTAGGTTCTTGTGAAACAAATGACTTGAAGGACCGGACTGACAAGTCCTGAGGACGTATATACATTTCTGTTTCATTTCTCCTTCTTCAATTCAGCCCTGATCTCCCCCGGTTCTATCATCACAGATCTGATCTGCAATCGGCCCTAAAAGATTGTATCTGTAGTTCTGGAATAGGACCAGAGGCAGCGTGTAGAACTTGGGTGAGGAGGAAGGTAAGAAAGCTTTGCTTCACTTCATAGGATTGTATGTTGGTTATGGATTACAAAAGGCATCTACAGCAGTGGTCTTTAAACTATGGCCCTCCAGCTGTTGCAAAACTACAACTTCCAGCATGCCCGGACAGCCGTTGGCTGTCCGGGCATGCTGGAAATTGTAGTTTTGCAAAAATGAAAAGTTGTATATTTTTTCAGCATACTTTCTGCATCAATGTCTCATGGGTTTGAAGATCTCTGCTTGCTGTTATTGAATAGGAATTGTTACTCGGAGTAGAGAAAAATCTGCCCTGGTCATGTTGTTGTCGGACCCCCTCCCCGCCATAACCCCTTTTCAATATTCATTTATATTACATGTAAAACACTTTTTTAAAGAATAAATATGGCTTCTCTTATACAGGGAATGACGGTAATTTTTGCAGTTATGGAGATTTTTATGTTTTTTTGTTGTTGTTTTTTTTAACAAGGGGTCTTTTTTCAGTTTAAATATGTAACAAGTGTTTTCTCTAATTGAACAACCTGTGGGTGTATATAACTTCTGCTGTATCTTATGTTTGTTGACCATGATTAAGGAGGCCTAGGCAACAGAAATGCGTCAGTTCTTGCCGGTTGTATTGTGATTTGTGATGTTTCTACACTTATATTTAAGTTTTATTGAATTTTCAATATAAACAGGTTCAATGAACAAATATTAAACATGTACAATCCCATTGCAGGGAAAACATAAGAATACAATAAGATCAACCAGGAATACAGAGAAACGGAAGAATACCTAAGTCGTGACTAAGTAGTGACTAAGACGTAGAATTCTATAAAAACAAAACATCTGGGGATACAAAGGAAGAAGGCATCTAGTACAGTAGGAGTAAAAATAGGGTAGACAAAACATCAGATTAAGAGATATAACTAATGGCGTTCAAGGGATTCACAGTGAGAGATTCTGAGATGCAGGGCTGCTGACTATGGATCTCTTCGCCCGGTGGTCACCTGAAAAATAGGAAGCAAGAGAAAGAAATAGTGAGGGGGAGAGAATGGAGGAAGAAGAGTGAAAAGAGGAAAAGTAGGAAAAGGAGAACAGAAGGACAAGTAGTTTAGGGCTTTTCACACCTTAGTGATACATAGAGGGGACTATGGGCCCAAATGTCCCAACACTTCCGAAAGGTTGGGTCATTGTTCTTGGCTAGGGCATAAGTGTGTTCATAGTCACAGGTAAGATTAGTATATGATAGCATCGCCGACAAAGTCAGTACTTAAGAGGATTTCCAATGCCTTGCTATAAGTAATTTCGTGTACATAAGCAGGTGGGCTATGATGGATAGCGATTGCGGAGTAAATGAGTCCGAATCAGTCAGGAGTAAGGCTAAGGAGGGGGACAAGGATACCCTTCTAGAGTCTAGAGATAACCAACTCAATCCCTTTCCACAGGTCATCTAAGCGAGGGCAGCTCCAGAGTATACGTAGATATGTGCCAACCTGACCACAACCTCTCCAGCACTCACTCGAGCAAGTGGCAGCAATCTTATTCAATCTATTCGGAGTGAAGTACCACCTATGAATAGTGTTGAGGAACGCCTCCTGATGGGTGGCGCATTTGTAAAAGGATGTAATGAATTGAAAAGCTGAGCGCCATTGCTCCAATGATATCCGGACACCAAGGTCTCTTTCCCATTTTGCCATAAAGGGGAGAGGTTTTAATCGTGACTTGTTGCCCAACAGGTCGTAAAAGAAAGAAAGAAAGAGATACCCCTCATACTCGAGGCAGAGGCAATCAGAGTACCCAGAAGGCGAGCCAGTATTTGTAGAGATTTAAGCCAACCAGTGCTAAGCAAACTCCTTATCTCTAGGCCCTTATAAAAATCCCTGTTGGGGATGGAAAAACGTTCCCTGAGAGATTGGAAATGTAATGTGCCTGAGTGATCAAGGACATCTTTAACCAATGTATCCCTGCTTTCGTCCAGTCCGAGAGGTCTAGTCCAGGGATGCCAAGAGATAAATTGTCTAGCGGAATGTATCTGGGCGGACATTTAACAAAGTTGGAAAAGTCCCTAATAGAGGATCTCCAGATCCTGTCAGAGATAAACAACAATATTTTAACCCTATCAGCTGGATTCCTCTGTTCTGTACTACTGCAAGTCTTTTTTTCTTACAGCCTCAATAGACCGTTGGACAGACCACAAGGCGCTCTTGGATTGGACTGAACTTTCTATCTGACCTATAGAGGGAGCTAATCTATTTTTATAGGGTATGTTTAATTTTTACTTTTATCAGGTACTAAAATGAGTCAAATGCCGTGCCACTATTATTCCCCACCTGGTGCTCAATATTGTGTTTTCCATACAGAAAGATCCTGACATATGCTTTTTATAAAAAAAAATAAAAAAAATAAAAAAAATAAGTGGTGTAATGTGTGTTAAAAAAAGAGAGAAAAAAAAGCCCTGGGTCAGAATTTATAGGTTTCACAAGAAGTTCTTGGTCTCTGATATAAAATCTGCAACACATTTAGAGCAAAAATATAGTCTACATGCAATGATAAATCCCCCCCCCCCCCCCCCAAATGTTTTTTTATACACTGACAGTGCCACCACAGGGGAGTTAAAAGAAAACTGTCAGCAAAGTCACCCACACTTACCAGTGGCACTGGCTGGTAGGGTGGATGACGCTGATTAAAATGCTGCCTGCCAGGATCTGTTTTGGCATTCTTCCGTTGTGTTCCTAATTGTGATTATGCAAATGACCAGTCAGTGGCACGGGCGGAGTTACGTCTCAGTGTGACGTCTCAGTGCTTGGCCCGCTCATTCATATTCATAAATCCCCTCCTCTTCCCCACATTGTATTTGCTCCTACAGTGCATGTGCTGATGATGGCCAAGACCCTCTTAGATCATCAGCACAAAATACAGAGCAGGGAGGTGGAGGGGATTGTATGAATATGAATGAGCGGGCCGAGCACTGAGACGTCACAGTGCCCGAGGCCTTCATCGTAACTCCGCCCGTGCCACTGACTGGTCATTTGCATAATCACAATTTTGGAACTTAGTAGTCCAGTGCTTAAAAACCTATCCCCTAAAAACGTATCCCCTATCCGAAGCGGCAGCCAACACGCCCCCTCAATACATCGCTATGGCAGAGCTGGAGATTGCCGAAGGCAGCGCTCCGGCTCTGTCATAGAGTTGTATTGAGGGGGAGTTCCAGCCTCCGCTTCGTGCGGTGGTCAACACGCCCCCTTCCCACGATCTCCTGTACAAGGTCCCGGCTCTTCCGTGGCTCTACCCGTTCGGGAGGTGTGCTGGCCGCAGCATGACGCCGCGGCCGACACCCCCCCCCCCTCCTCTTTGTATCTCTACGGGAGAGGTGGTGATACAGCATTCGTGCACCCCTACCTCTCTCATAGAGCTGAATGGAGGGGGCGTGTCTGTCGATCTCAGTGAGGTTGACGAAACAAGCCCTAGCTGCGCAGAGACACAGCAGTGCCGGGTCCTGGTATGGGAGATTGTGGGGGTCCTAGCAGTTGGAAGACCCCGCTATCAAACACTTATCCCCTATCCTGCAGACTGAAATATTTTGTTTTTCAGTTTAACTCATGGATGGCATTGTGTCTCAGGGCTCTTTCGATCACTGAAAACAATCTCGGACACCTGTGATAATTAGATTGCCAGGTGAGCCCAATTTAAGGAAAAACTACTAAAGGTGGGTGTTCCACATTATTAAGCAGACACCATTTTCAGGCAATATGGGGAAGAAAAAAGATCTCTCTGCTGCCGAAAAGAGTGAAATAGTTCAATGCCTTGGACGAGGAGAAAACATTACATATTTCACAAAAACTTAAGCATGATCATCGCACTATTAAGAGATTTGTGGCTGATTCAGAGCACAGACGGGTTTGTGCAGATAAAGGCACATTGAGGAAGATTTCTGCCAGATCCATGCATCGGATCAAGAGAGCAGCTGCTAAAATACCATTACATAGCAACAAACAGATACTTGAAGCTGCTGGTGCCTCTGGAGTCCCACGGACATCAAGGTGTAGAGTCCTCCAGAGTCTTGCAACTGTGCATAAACCTTCTATTCAACCACCACTAACCAATGCTCACAAGCAGAAGCAGCTGCATTGGGCAGAAAAATACTTGAAGACTAATTTTCAAACAGTCCTGTTCACTGATGAGTGCCATACAACCCTGGATGGTCCAGATGGATGGAGTAGTGGATGGTTGGTGGATGGCCACCCTGTTCCAACAAGGCTGAAACGTCCTCCACTGACCTCAATCCTATTGAGAACCTTTGGAGCATCCTTAAGCAAAAGATCTATGAAGGTGGGAGGCAGTTTACATCCAAATAGCAGCTCTGGGAGCCTATTCTGACATCTTGCAAACAAATTCAAGCAGAAACTGTCCAAAAAGTTCAATGGATGCAAGATTTGGGAAGTTGCTATCAAATAAGGTGTCCTATGTTAAAATGTAACATGACCTGTTAAAATGTTTAAAAAGTTAAAATGTTGTTAAAAGTTTGATTTAAATAGCTTTAAATTTCAGTAAATATGCTACAAACACAACAAATGACAATTTTCAGTTCTTACAACCTATAAAGTGTTTTGAAACTTATTGTGTGTGATAATTTGGAACGGTGCATTGTAAGTATTTTATGTTTAAAAAAAATCCTGTTATCATAAGGAGGTTTGTTCAAGAAAATTTGAATTGTACTCTTAAAGAGGTATTTTACTGCTCAGCGTTTGGAACAAACTGTTCCGAACGCTGGAGCCGGCGCCGGGAGCTTGTGACGTCATAGCCCCACCCCCTCATGACGTCACGCCCCGCAGGGCGTGACGTCATGAGGGGGCGTGGCTATGACGTCACGAGCTCCCGGCGCCGGCTCCAGCGTTCGGAACAGTTTGTTCCAAACGCTGAGCAGCGGAGTACCTCTTTAATAGTTGATAACATGAGAATTATGCTGACTGTTATTTACATCAATTATTTAGGTAAATGAGAAAAATATCATTTGCATAATCATTCGGAACAGGCTGTATATTACTCTGTATTCCCTATACTAGTGCTAAACTTGCAATAGTGAAAACAATTGTGTCTTCAAGGTGAACCTATTTTGTGCTGCCAGTGATAGTACCTGAATGACCCCAATAGGTCATTGGGGTCATAGGTTGGGGACAAATAAATTAGGAGTGGCCATAAGCGATATTTAATAAAATAATAACAGGAATTACCCTTAATGTGTTGCACCCACAGATTACCTTGGGTACTAAAAGACAACTTTTAGTAAAACATTTTTGGAATTTTTGTAATTTCAGAACTGAAGGCCTGCAGCTGAACACATGGCGCAATTCACACAACCTCTGTTCATTCCCCAAGCATTTCCTTGGCAACCACAGTCAAAGGCCAAACCAAGTCAAAAGCAGGACAATGCCGACAGGGCAATGTACTTCCAAGGGCCAAGCGCTTTCAGCATTATGGTCATGCCGCCTGGGCAGAGTCTTTTTCATATGGTGGCTTCTTTAGCCAACCTCCTGGTAGCTTGTAGTCACATTTTCCTTCTGCTGGCCCATATCCTTATGGTCTTGTATCAGATTGTTGTTTCGGTGCTGAACGTTGTTCTGTCAGTATGTCACATGGTCCTTAAGTTCTTGTATGAGACTGTAAAGTTGGTCCTCCTGAGTTTTGTTCTGCCTACAGTTAACATAATCGGAATTGTCGTCATACGCTTTGTGGTTATTATACGCAGTATAGTCAGGATTGTCTTCATCATACGCCCTTTAGCTATCAGTATTTCACAATATATTCACTGTAACCCAATGCTGGTTTACACTATATGTGACATGTGCACTTCCATCGGGCATGCAATATGCTGCACGTTGGGTGTTTTAATAGCCTGTATAACAATTGTGATTGTAGTTGCTATAGAATCCAAAAAAAACACCCCATTCTTGTAGTATTGCAACAGCTCAGTGGCGTTGCTAGGGTTGGTGTCACCCGGCGCGGTATAAAATGGTATCACCCCATAGACCTCATTTTTTAGCCTATTGTGACGGACGTTAGTGGTGTAGCGCATTGCGAAAAATTATTTCCAGTATAATAATCAAATATACCAATTGCCAAGTAAGGAGAAAGCACTTACAATGTAAAACTACAGCTCCCAGTATGACCTAAGCAGTGGTAAGGGTATGCTGGGAGTTGTTGTTTCACCCATCAATACTGCAGAACTTACAAGTGACTACAGCTCTGATGGGACATAGTGAGGAGAATACACAATGATATCAGTGACTACAGGTGATGTCTTCTCTATAGTGAGGAAAATACACAATGACATCAGTGATTACAGGTGACGTCTTTTCTATAGTGAGGAGAATACACAATGATATCAGTGATTACAGGTGGCGTCTTCTCTATAGTGAGGAGAATACACATTGATAGTGACTACCGGTGACATCTTCTCTATAGTGAGGACAATACACAATGATATCGGTGACTACAGGTGACGTCTTCTCTATAGTGAGGAGAATACACAATGATATCAGTGATTACAGGTGACCTCTACTCCATAGTGAGGAGAATACACAATGATATCAGTGACTATAGGTGACGTCTTCTCTATAGTGAGGAGAATACACAATGATATCAGTGACTACAGGTGACGTCTTCTCTATAGTCAGGAAAATACACAATGATATCAGTGATTAAAGGTGACGTCTTCTCTATAGTGAGGAGAATATACAATGATTTCAGTTATTACAGGTGACATCTTCTCTATAGTGAGGAGAATACACAATGATATCAGTGACTACAGGTGACGTCTTCTCTATAGTGAGGAGAATACACAATGATTTCAGTTATTACAGGTGATGTCTTCTCTATAGTGAGGAGAATACACAATGATATCAGTGATTACAGGTGATGTCTTCTCTATAGTGAGGAGAATACACAATGATATCAGTGACTACAGGTGACGTCTTCTCTATAGTGAGGACAACACACAATGATATCAGTGATTACAGGTGACGTCTTCTCTATAGTGAGGACAACACACAATGATATCAGTGATTACAGGTGACGTCTTCTCTATAGTGAGGATAATACACAATGATATCAGTGACTACAGGTGATGTCTTCTCTATAGTGAAGAGAATACACAATGATGTAAGTGATTATAGGTGACATCTTCTCTATAGTGAGGAGAATAGACAATGATATCTGTGATCACAGGTGACGTCTTCTCTATAGTGAGGAGAATGCACAATGATATCAGTGACTACAGGTGATGTCTTCTCTATAGTGAGGAGAATACACAATGATATCAGGGTCTACAGGTGATGTCTTCTCTAACGTGAGGAGAATACATAATAATATCAGTGATTACAGGTGACGTCTTCTCTATAGTGAAGAGAAAACACAATGATGTCAGTGACTACAGGTGACATCTTCTCTATAGTGAGAATACACAATGATAGCAGTGACTACAGGTGACGTCTTCTCTATAGTGAAGGGAATACACAATGATGTCAGTGACTATAGGTGACGTCTTCTCTATAGTGAGGAGAATACACAATGATATCAGTGATTACAGGTAACGTCTTCTCTATAGTGAGGAGAATACACAATTATATCAGTGACTACAGGTGACGTCTTCTCTATAGTGAGGAGAATACACAATAATATCAGTGACTACAGGTGATGTCTTCTCTATAGTGAGGAGAATACACAATGATATCAGTGATTACAGGTGATGTTTTCTCTATAGTGAGAAGAATACGCAATGATATCAGTGATTACAGGTGATGTCTTCTCTATAGTGAGGAGAATACACAATGATATCTTCTCTATAGTGAGGAGAATACACAATGATATCAGTGACTACAGGTGTCGTCTTCTCTATAGAGAGGAGAATACACAATGATATCAGTGACTACAGGTGACGTCTTCTCTATAGTGAGGAGAATACACAATGATATCAGTGATTACAGGTGATGTTTTCTCTATAGTCTTTCCTTCAGCTGGTACATTCTGCCAGGACTTGTTCCAGCTTCTCTCTGCAGAACTTGACACCCAGATAGCTCCTCACTATGTCAATTCTGATCCTCTGTATGAAAACAATAATTACCTCTGAAATGTAAAACACTCTGTGCCCCCTCACAGATAGTAAGCATTCCCCGTCCTGTGTCCCAATATATACTATATAATAATGCCCCCTGTCCTGTGCCTCCTACATAGTAATAATAGCCCCTGTCCTGTGCCCCCAAATTAATAATAAGGCACCTGTCCTGTGCCCCCACATAATAATAATGCTTCTGTCCTGTGCCCCCACATAATAATAATGCTTCTGTCCTGTGCCCCTCCCCACATGTAATAATACCCCTGTCCTGTGCCTCCATCTGCCTTATGCCCCCAAGTTGTAATAATGTCCTGTCCCCCCCAGATGTCCCCTCTAATGTGTGCCTCACATATAATGCCCCCTGTCCTGTGCCCCCAAGTAGCAATAATGCCCCCTGTGCCACCTAAATAATCATAGTGCCCCAAACATGTTAAAAAACTCACTAACCATACTTACCTAATCCACGTTCCCATGAGTGGCTGGCTCTCTCCCTCTTTTTTCCCTCCTGTAGTGTGTGAGCCTCATGGACGGAACTCCAGGCTGGCCTATCGAAGGATCACGTCCTAGCGGCTCTCACAATAAAGGCATGAAGTGTCTGCATCAGGGACGTGGCTAGGGACATAAAACATCTGGGGCATGGACACACTCTGTGCCATCATAGTCAATAAGAAGTACAACACAAGTCAACATACTATACTGTGACCTGTTATGCCTGTACTGTGACATCACTGTGTGTATTATCCCTGTATTGTGACATCACTGTGTATATTACCCCTGTACTGTTACATCACTGTGTATTATCCCTGTACTGTGACATCACTGTGTGTATTATCCCTGTACTGTGACATCACTGTGTGTATTATCCCTGTACTGTGACATCACTGTGTATATTATCCCTGTACTGTGACATCACTGTGTGTATTATCCCTGTACTGTGACATCACTGTGTATTATCCCTGTACTGTGACATCACTGTGTATTATCCCTGTACTGTGACATCACTGTGTGTATTATCCCTGTACTGTGACATCACTGTGTGTGTTATCCTTGTACTGTGACATCACTGTGTGTATTATCCCTGTACTGTGACATCACTGTGTATTATCCCTGTACTGTGACATCACTGTGTGTATTATCCCTGTACTGTGACATCACTGTGTGTATTATCCCTGTACTGTGACATCACTGTGTGTGTTATCCTTGTACTGTGACATCACTGTGTGTATTATCCCTGTACTGTGACATCACTGTGTGTGTTATCCTTGTACTGTGACATCACTGTGTGTATTATCCCTGTACTGTGACATCACTGTGTATTATCCCTGTACTGTGACATCACTGTGTGTATTATCCCTGTACTGTGACATCACTGTGTGTATTATCCCTGTACTGTGACATCACTGTGTGTGTTATCCTTGTACTGTGACATCACTGTGTGTATTATCCCTGTACTGTGACATCACTGTGTGTATTATCCCTGTACTGTGACATCACTGTGTATTATCCCTGTACTGTGACATCACTGTGTACATTATCCCTGTACTGTGACATCACTGTGTATTATCCCTGTACTGTGACATCACTGTGTATTATCCCTGTACTGTGACATCACTGTGTGTATTAACTGTCGTCAACAAAACCTTAACAAAAAAAAAAAATGGGTATGCTGGGAGTTGTAATTGCGCAACAGCTGGAGGCACACTGCTTGGGGAACACTGGCTGACAGACAGGCCTGGTATAAATATTTTTGCTACCCTTGGCGGAAGTTTATTTTGCAGTTTATCATGTAATCACTTTTCTACTGGGGTGACACACTGTAACAAACCTCCTCTTCATGTAATTACCAAACTACTGGGGTGACACACTGTAACAAACCTCCTCTTCATGTAATTACCAAACTACTGGGGTGACACACTGTAACAAACCTCCACCTTGTATATTCTCCTTACTACTGGGGGGCGGGTTTTGCTGGATGGGCGGGTGCTTCATATTCTGGCTAGCTTTATTACTGCGGGCAGAGTGGCGCCCCCATCAGGAGTGTGCTCTAGGCGGCTGCCTGTTTTGCCTATAGGCAGAGCCGGCCCTGCTTACAGGGTACAAAGCCTTTTCTTCTAATGTGTCCTGTGTGTCTGTGTGTCCTATGTTTGTTGTTGCTGATTATTCTGCCTTGTAAATATTGAATAAAGTAGTAAAATCCTGATCAATTCATATTTTTGGGAGATTTATCAAAACCTGTGCAGAGGAAGAGTGGTGCAGTTGCCCATAGCAACCAATCAGATTGCTTCTTTCATTTTCCACAGGCCTCTTTAGAGGCCTGTGGAAAATGAAAGAAGCAATCTGATTGGTTGCTATGGGCAACTGGACCACTCTTCCTCTGCACAGGTTTTGATAAATCTCCCCCATTGTTGTTGCATTATAATACAGTATACAGGGGACATATGTCCAAACATATTTTGATCACTTTGTGTCTATTTCAGTAGTCTAAAAAAGGGGGGTGGAAAAAAAAAAAAATAAAATAAACAAAAACAAAGAGAAAAATTGTCAAAATTATAAATCACCAAATTTACTTTTTTCCTTACAAAAAATAAATAAATAAATAAAAGGTGTCATTAGCATGACTGCTATTGTTTTTAAGAGACCTGGAGTAATGACGTTGATAAATGTGCCCCATAATATGTATCTCCTTCCGTCACAAGAAGTAAGGGTGGCATATGTTACAAATTGGAATTGGTTTGTGCTCAGTGGTGCACGGCGCACTCCGGCATCCAGCCGGCTCCACTCTGTATCTAGACCCCTTTCCGCCGCTGTGAAATCTTTCTCGCCAACAGAGGCGCCACAGGCATTATGAATTGAGGAGAGGAGGCTTAGCCCAGGGAAGAATGGCGTTACTTCAGCCTAGACAACACCCCAGACGGATTCCCTAAAAGGCCGGATTCACACGGCCGAAAACGTGCAGAATGTCCGCCTGGAAAACACATTCCTGACATTGGCGCGATCTGACGGGCGCTAGGACCGCTTGAAAATGCGCCATCCCATAGACAGCACTGCATTTCCGAGCAGAATCTGCAGAATGAATAGACAAGTCTATTCTTTCAGCGGACTCCGGAATCGGGATTTCCACGACAGAAACCTCTGCTGCGGAAATTCACCTTGTGAACAATGCAGCAGAATCCCATTAAAATCAACGGGATTCTGCTGCAGTGGAATGTCCGTGCATCATGTTACGGCGGAATTCTACACAGACATTCCGCCGTGTGAACATAGCCTGAGGATCAAGCCTGTTTTGATTTAAAGGGGTTATCCAGGAAAAAACTTTTTTTTATATATCAACTGGCTCCAGAAAGTTAAACAGATTTGTAAATTACTTCTATTAAAAAATCTTAATCCTTTCAGTACTTATGAGCTTCTGAAGTTTAGTTGTTCTTTTCTGTCTAAGTCCTCTCTGATGACACATGTCTCGGGAACCGCCCAGTTCAGAAGAGGTTTGCTATGGGAATTTGCTTCTAAACTGGGCGTTTCCTGAGACAGGTCATCAGGGAGCACTTAGACAGAAATGAACAACCTTAACTTCAGAAGCTCATAAGTACTGAAAGGATTAAGATTTTTTAATAGAAGAAATTTACAAATCTGTTTAACTTTCTGGAGCCAGTTGATATATATATATATATATATATATATATATATATATATATATATATAAAGTTTTTTCCTGGGCAGCCCCTTTAAAGTGTCCCTGTGATTTTGAACACTAGAGCATTAGTCTCCAACCTGCGGACCTCCAGCTGTTGCAAAACTACAACTCCCAGCATGCCCGGACAGCCAACGGCTGTCCGGGCATGCTGGGAGTTGTAGTTTTGCAACATCTTGAGGTCTGCAGGTTGCAGACCACTACACTAGAGCATAAGCTGTGGTGCCCTGTTGAGTACCGTACCCCTTCTTTGGAATACTCTATACAGACAATATACTGTCTATGGCTGAAGGGCACTAAAGGACCTGGTACCAAGCAATGACTTTGTTCTAGCAATTATTGGGTTTTTTGACAACTGGACCCACATCCATAACCACTTTTGACATATCTCTATGACAGACCAGTGACAGTAAC
Organism: Hyla sarda; assembly: GCF_029499605.1. Classification (NCBI taxonomy): domain Eukaryota; kingdom Metazoa; phylum Chordata; class Amphibia; order Anura; family Hylidae; genus Hyla; species Hyla sarda. The sequence goes on from NC_079197.1 coordinate 149,136,318, forward strand.
CCAAAGGGACATTCATATCTGTGGTGTCCCAGTACCTATGGCTGTCCTTTGGCTTCGGACTGCTTCGGGCAGCTTTGCAGCAGAAGGTGTTGGGCCCACCAGAGACTTATTGTTATGTCGATTATGTTCGCATTTTATTGAAAAGTAATATATTTTTCTAATGAATTCTATTGTTATCTGTATATATGTTATTCCTGTGTTACTGTACCCTTGAGAGAGCCCCGTGTGACCCTGCCTGCCGGTGGGAACCCCTAAAGTCTCCCCTATGTAGTGTAGTGGGGGGAGGAGTTGCCCCAGTGTTCAGTAGTGTGTAAGCTGTGTGTATACAGTGTGGTTCAGGTGTGTTGTGTTTTGTACTCTGAGGGAAGGCCTAGCTCAAATCTACTTCTTCTGGTCATTCTGAGAGGATCTACCTGTCTTAAAAGTCAGTATAAATCTGTTTGGTGAGAGCACCACAAGTCCCAACAAGGCAACAGGGCTCCCAAGGGGTTAAGCTGCACCCTCTCTTCTACAACTAACTGTCTGTGTAACACCATCTGCACCCAGTTACCCAGTTATCCGTAACCTGATGTCGGTGTGTTCATTTACTGGCCCAGGAGAAGCTGTCTCCAACCTCGGACCATATATAGGATAACGGTGCCCTGGCGTCACGAAGTGATAAGGTATTTCTCCAAACACACCCATGGCACCACATATGTGTCTCTTATTTCCACTGAGTACCATAGCCATTAGCAGAGTTACCATTCAGTCCTGAGTTCCTGGCATTTTACTTTAAAGGGGTACTCCCGTGGAAAACCTTTTTATTTTTAATTTTTAAATCAACTGGTGCCAGAAAGTTAAACAGATTTGTAAATTACTTCAATAAAAAAATAAAATAAATCTTAATCTTCCAGTACTTTTAAGGGGCTGTATACTACAGAGGAAAAGCTTTTCTGTTTGGATTTCTCTTCTGTCACGACCACAGTGCTCTCGGCTGACCTCTGCTGTCCATTTTAGGAACTGTCCAGAGCAGGAGAAAATCCCCATAGCAAACCTATCCTGCTCTGGACAGTTCCTAAAATGGACAGCAGAGGTCAACAGAGAGCACTGTGGTCATGACAGAAGAGAAAACCAAAAAGAAAAGAATTTCCTCTGTCGTATACACCCCCTAAAAAGTACTGGAAGGATTAAGATTTTTTTTTTAATTAAAAGTAATTTACAAATCTGTATAACTTTCTGGCACCAGTTGATAAAAAAAATAAAAAAAAAATAAAATAAAAAGTTTTGCATTGGAGTACCCCTTTATGCTCAAGTCTAAGAAATAGGAAAATTCCATTGTGAGTCCCATTGGGCATCGGTACTATCTTTTGGTGAAATCTCCTCCTCAGTATTATTTCTATATTACCTCATTGCAGTTTACAGATGATTCTGCTCTTTGTACCTTACACTCCCATTAGGGATCAGATCTTTCACATGCACTATGGACGTTCTTCTCGCTTCTTGACAAGGACAGGAGAACATCTCGGTAGGTAGAGTCCAGTCTTTATACCTGTATACCTTGTATTTCTGTACAGTATATAGGTTTTTTTTCATGATCCAGACATTTCCTGTATATCTCCTTGGATTGTATTTGTTAATGGAGGGTATATGTTATGAGACTATACTGTAATCTATCATTAATTTGCATGTAAGTAATACAGTGGTCCCTCAGCATACGATGGTAATCCGTTCCAAATGGACCATCGTTTGTTGAAACCATCGCATGTTGAGGGATCTGTGCAATGTAAAGTATAGGACAGTGGTTTACAACCTGCAGACCTCCAGATGTTGCAAAACTACAACACCCAGCATGCCCGGACAGCCGTTGGCTGTCCGGGCATGCTGGGAGTTGTAGTTTTGCAACATCTGGAGGTCCGCAGGTTGAAGACCACTGGTACTGGAGGTTATACTCACGTATCCCCGCCGCTCCGGACCGTCACCGCTCGTCACCGCTGCCCGGGATGTCGCCCTCCATCGCTGTCGCCACGTCCCAGGCTCCGGCAAGGCCTCTGCTTCCCCGGCATCCTCGCTCTCCATCGCCGCCATCACGTCGCTACGCACGCCGCTCCTATTGAATGACGGGACGGCGTCCGCAGCGACGTGATGATGACGATGGAGAGAGCCGACAATGCAGGGGATCCCGAAGAGGACGCGCCGGAGCCCCGAGGACAGGTAAGTGATCGTCAGCGGACCACACGGGGCACCGTAAACGGCTATCCGGTGGAAGCTGAAGCAGTCTGCGCTGCCGGATAGCCGTTTATGCGATGGCCCCCGACATACAAAAGCATCGTATGTTGATGCTGCCTTCACCATGCGATGGCCTCTAAGAGTGATCGTATGCTGAAATGATTGTATGTCGGGGCCATCGTAGGTCGGGGGGGTCACTGTATATGTTATTCATAGTGTCATTGTTTTATACAATTGACTAAAGCCCAGAAGGGCTTCCAAAATAACTCTTAGCTTTAGCAGGCCACATAGCCTCCATTTAAAACAATGGCGGTCCCATAAGCTGCTGGAAATTTGCATTAGGCAGGAAATATAATAGGTTTGGCCAAAGCTGAACCTGGCTGTTCTGCCATTGATTGTTTTAGTCTGAATTAATAAGTTCAGTCTTCAAAATGTTCCAGTTACCAAGACGGGTACAGTCCGAGGAGACCTGAGGCCGTCATCCTGGACGTTTCCCAGCACCAGGAGCTCTTTGAAAAAGGAACTAATATATGCAGACTAAAGCAATCAATGGCAGAACTGTCAGGTTTGGGTTCAGCCTCATTTACTGTAAATTTGCTCAACATTAGGCATAATGTTAATTTTTTTCCCAACCCCCCCTTTATTAAAGACATATTCAACTTCACTTTTCAAAGTAGAAGGTATGCTAGTATATACTGGTCAGACACATGGCAAAGGGGCACTATTGCTACCATACTGTGTGTCATGGAGCCAGAGGGGTTCACTTACCTGGGCACAGAAATCTACAGCGAGCACCATCTCATCTTTTCTTTGTCTCTGTCATGGTGGCCGAGACAATTGCACCAAGGTGTGCATGCCTGAGACAGAACTTGCTTCTACGATGTTGCAGATTCCCAAACATGTACCTACAGATGCCTGAGGAAGCTGCGCATGTGCAGCGAAACGCGTTGCATCTTGGTTATAAATAAGCAAATTGGATTTTATCCTGGCTCCTCATGACTTTGTTCCTGGTCAGCGCCCACGCATTCCCACCTGCATCTGAAGTTATCCATTTTTATCTATCTGTAGCTATAGAGCATGGAGGCCCCCCGTCCCCCCCTCCCCTACCCAGCAGACAATTCCATAGAACCAGCCACACCCGTGTTGTCTCATCTGAATCAACTACATAGAGCCAGCTACACCCGTGTTGTCTCATCTGAATCAGCTACATAGAGCCAGCTACACCCGTGTTGTCTCGGACTGTACCCATCCTGGCAACTGGAACATTTTGAAGACTGAACTTATTAATTCAGACTAAAACAATCAATGGCAGAACAGCCAGGTTCAGGTTTGGCCTCCCCTATTATATTTCTTGCCTAACGTAAATTTCCAGCAGCCGCCATTGTTTTAAATGGATGCTATGTGGCCTGCTAAAGCTAAGAGTTATTTTGGAAGCCCCTCTGGACTTTAGTCAACAGGAGAATTCCTGGCTCCTGTGGGTTTAAAGCCCAGCCAGTTCTCTAGATCAGTGCTGGGTTAGACTATGTTAACACGAGGGAATTTCTGCATTTGAATTCCACACAGAGATTCCGCACCAGCAGAGTCCCATTGATTTCAATGGGATTCTGCTGCGCTGTTCACATCGCAGATTTTCTGCACGGAAAACATCTGGTGCGGAAATTCAAATACTTGTGTCTGCAGAAAGAATAGGTTCCATAATGGGTTCCATAATGGGTTCCATACTCGAATACACTGTGAAACCCTTTATCCTACCATAAGATTTATGTCACCCCAATAAATCGTACCGAGCTCCGTTATGTAGTCATAAAAATGTAGGATCATTATTATAATTTTTGGGGAGATTGGTGTATATGATGTCATGTCAAAAGTTTTTGCAAATGACAGGGACACTTTTTTTTACTGTAAGGACAAGTCTCTGAAGTGCAGCGCCTTCAACTTGGACTATTACATGAACTGTAACCTTGGACTATAATCTGCAAGATAATCTTCAATAGTTCTAAGGTTGAGATATGTACTTTGCATCCTGTACAATAATAATAAAAACCTATAAATGGCCGTATAGTCCAGAAAATACAATTGTTGTATTCATTTCAATTTTATTGGTACGTACATTTTTGCACTTTAAAGACTACGCCAGACCACTGTCCATGCTTGCCAGTATATGCTTATTTATTGTAGTTATACACAGTGGTCCCTCAAGTTACAATAGGAATTGGTTCTGGGACAACCATTGTATGTTGAAACCATTGTATGTTGAAACCATAACTCTATGGAAACCTGGGAATTGGTTCTGAAGCCCCAAAATGTCATCCGAAAATAGGAAAAAGTGAGGATTAAAGAAAAATAAGTAGATAACTAATACAGATAAAGCAAATCCTTACATATAAAAGTAAGAAAGATCTGCTGGGAGCTGTAAATCACTGTCTATGTCAGTGTTTCCCAAGCAGGGAGCCTCCAACTGTTGCAAGACTACAACTCCCAGCATGCCCGGACAGCCAAAGGCTGTCCGGGCATGCTGGGAGTTGTAGTTTTGCAACAGCTGGGGGCACCCTGCTTGGGAAGCACTGTCTATGTAGAGGACAGGAGCTTCTTCAGGGTCCTGTACAGTACACAATGTCCTAAAAATGTAACATGGAGCCGCCCCCATCTGGAGCATCTAATCCTGGCACAGGTAAAGAATAGTACAGAACATGTAATACCTCCCTGTACTGTAGGGGGCGCTACCAGATACCAGTCAGTGCATGCACTTCAGTAATACAGGGGTTTTACCAGTGAAATGTCCATTCTGATTGGTCAGTTCTTCCAGTCATTGAAACGTTTCACAGATCTGGACTGTCCGTACATTGTATGTTGAGTCTGGTTTCATGTTACAATGGTCCAATTGAGGGATCACTGTATATTATATTTACATTTTGGAGTAACCCTTTTTAATCTACATACAATACTATAATAAGTAACGCAAAAAAAAGAGTCCCACCAATTCTCATTCACCTTTCATTCTCATACGTCATACTCTCTATAAAAGTCTGTTTAACCAGGGTGCCTCCAGCTGTTGCACAACTACAACTCCCAGCATGCCAGACACTGCAGACAGCCTTATTTCTGCACGAGTGATCTGTAGCTTTTATCTGTACCATATTTTGGTATCAAGACTTTTTTTTTTTATCACTTTCTATTCTATTTTTTTCTGGGATGTGATCATAAATGCACAATTATTAGTTTTTTTTTTTTTTTACACTTAAGCCATTCACCATGCAGTATAAAGAATGTTACATATTAATAGTTTGGACGATTTTGCACATGGCGATACCAAATATGTTTCTTTATGTATTTATTTATTTTTATTTGGAAAAGGGGGTTAATTTAAACTTTTAGTATGGAAGGGGTTAATAATATAGATAGATAGAGATGTGTGTGTGAGTAAAAATGTATTATGATTTTTTTTAGTTTTTTTCTGTAACACTTTAACCGTCCCCCCCTAGGGGACTTTTATGAGCAATGGTTTGATTGCTCATGGAGATCAGTGCAGTGTGTCTATACTACTCTGATCTCTGCTCTATTGGTAGAGTCTGCCCCAGACAAGCTCTATTAATAGAGGGGCACCTCTGTCTGCCAGAAAAGTGGATTGCCCCCTGCAGTTGTGCTGTGTGTGTGTGTGTGTGTGGGGGGGGGGGCATGCCACTAAACCATAGACTTGCTTTGAGTGGTCGGGGCGTGACCTAATGAAGGGGCGTGGCTATAAGGGGGTGGAATGCCACTAAACCACCAATGTCAGCTGTAACTGCCATTTTCACTTCCAAATGGTTAAAAGCCGATCACAGTGATCACCGCAGGTCAATGATTAGCGGCGCCCCCCAACTACTGAAACCAGTATGGCATGGCACAGACTCCAGTCAGGATCCTGCATTATAAGTTCTTAAAGGGGAACTCCGCTGCTCAGCGTTTGGAACAAACTGTGACGGCGCCGGGAGCTCGTGAGGTCATAGCCACGCCCCTTCATTAGGTCACGCCCTGACCACTCAATGCAAGTCTATGGGAGGGGGCGTGACCGCTGTCACGCCCCCTCCCATAGACTTGCATTGAGGGGGCGGGGCGTGATGTAATGAGGGGGCGGGGCTATGACGTCACAAGCTCCCGCGCCGACTCCAGCGTTCGGAACAGTTTGTTCTAAATGCTGAGCAGCAGAATACCCCTTTAATGGCCCTGTGACCTATATACATGTCATGAGTTGTTAAGGGGTAAAAGGGTTCTTCCAAGAGTTTCATAGTCTATCTTAAAGGGGTTATCCAGGAAAAAAACTTTTTTTTTATATATCAACTGGCACCAGAAAGTTAAACAGATTTGTAAATTACTTCTATTAAAAAAAATCTTAATCCTTTCAGTACTTATGAGCTTCTGAATTTGAGTTGTTCTTTTCTGTTTAAGTCCTCTTTGATGACACCTGTCTCGGGAAACGCCCAGTTTAGAAGGAAATCCCCATAACAAACCTCTTCTAAACTGGGCGGTTCCCGAGACAGGTGTCATCAGAGAGCACTTAGACAGAAAAGAACAACCTTAACTTCAGAAGCTCATAAGTACTGAAAGGATAAAGATTTTTAATAGAAGTAATTTACAAATCTGTTTAACTTTCTGGAGCCAGTTGATATATAAAAAAAAAAGTTTTTTTTCCTGGATAACCCCTTTAAAAAGCTATGGACACTTGTTTTAATCTTTATTAAAAACGTTGCTTACTTTTGCTTGTACAGCCCGATGTGTGAGCTCTATGTTCTCTATACTGTACACAGCCTATATGATTCCCCTCTACAGACTGCCTTGTATCTGCTCTCCTCTCTTCCTCCAGCTTGTGTGAGTCCTAGGTATCTCTCTCACTTGTCTAGTCTCCCCCCTTCAGGCTCACAGGGGATTATCAGAGTAGCTAGACCACTCACGGTACACATTACCCTACAGGCTATTGCATTTCATTTAAGGGACTACTACCCACAGCTAGCCTGAACTACTACTCTCACTCTCCCCACTGGCACTATGCAGACACCCCCATTGATAAGGGGATTTAACGAGTCCAGTGTCACCTTCTTTGTTTGCCAGCCACAGCGCTGTACATTTTATAGTGGCCGTGCCAGGTACTGCAGCTCAATCCTATTCGTTTGAGCTGTAGAGTTGTAATACCTATGACAGCTGCGCCAAACGGTGAAGAGTTGTGTCTGGTAGACAATAAAGTCAATGTGGTGCTTGTTGGAGTGGCGCAGTCCCATCACTCAACCTGTCATGATGGGGGGGGGGGGGGGGGACACTAATTTTGTATTGATTGCCTATTCTGACAATATGTGTCAATGAATAATGGGCCTTAGAGATTGAACAACTTCTAATTGGATTTTCCTACAGTCACCACTAGGAGGAGCTCACGGCATATCAGCTTTTATAGTTCCCATTAGGTAAAATAGTAGCTTTAGAAAGCCATATGCAGTCACCACTAGTAATTGCTGTATACAGACAATTTTACCATTTTACTCTATAATTGTGAAGAGAAGCAGGGGCTTTGGAGGTCTAGAGTCAATAATGATGCTCCAGTTCTCCAGAGATGAGCAAACTTTTCAAAAGTTTGGCTTATCGGGCTTGCCAAACTTTCCGAAAAAGTTTGGGTTGCGGCAAACAGATTCTCCTCAAACCGGCAATAAAATGAGCCTCAAAACGCATGTATAACACTGCCTAACACCTAATGCCCTGTATAACACTGCGAGGAATATATTCAGGTAGTTTTAATGTGGTTTTAAGGCTAAGTTAATTTCAAGGTTACAGTTGAATGCAGTAATCCATAGTAACTAATATCGTGTTTAAAAACGCACTGCGCTAGGTGATTGTGTATGCTTTTTTATACTAAAAGAAAGGTGCATATGCCTTCCGGTGTTAAAATGCACATGGAGGTTGAAGGGGTACTCCGGTGAAAACAGATTTGTAAATTACTTCTATTAAAAAAATCTTAATCCTTCCTGTACTTATTAGCTGCTGAATACTACAGAGGAAATTATTTTCTTCTTGGAATGCTCTCTGATGACATCACGAGCACAGTTCTCTCTGCTGATGTTATTATAATAATAATAAGTCTTTATTTATTGTTGTCCTTAGTGGGATTTGAACCTAAACGGTTCCTAAAAGGGACAGAGATGTCAGCAGAGAGCACTGTGCTCGTGATGTCAGCAGAGAGCATTCCAAAAAGAAAAGAATTTCCTCTGTAGTATTCAGCAGCTACTAAGTACAGGAAGGATTAAGATTTTTTAATAGAAGTAATTTACAAATATGTTTAACTTTCTGGCACCAGTTCATTTAAAAGAAAAAAGGTTTTCACCGGAGTACCCCTTTAACCCCTTAAGGACTCAGGGTTTTTCCGTTTTTGCACTTTTGTTTTTCCTCCTTACCTTTTAAAAATCATAACCCTTTCAATTTTCCACCTAAAAATCCATATTATGGCTTATTTTTTGCGTCGCCAATTCTACTTTGCAGTGACATTAGTAATTTTACCTAAAAATGCACGGCAAAACAGAAAAAAAAATCATTGTGCGACAAAATCGAAGAAAAAACGCCATTTTGTAACTTTTGGGGGCTTCCGTTTCTACGCAGTGCATATTTCGGTAAAAATTACACCTTATCATTATTCTGTAGGTCCATACGGTTAAAATGATACCCTACTTATATAGGTTTGATTTTGTCGCACTTCTGGAAAAAATCATAACTACATGCAGGAAAATGTATACGTTTAAAAATGTCATCTTCTGACCCCTATAACTTTTTTATTTTTCCACGTACAGGGCGGTATGAGGACTCATTTTTTGCGCTGTGATCTGAAGTTTTTATTGGTATAATTTTTGTTTTGATCAAACTTTTTGATCACTTTTTATTCATTTTTTAATGGAATAAAAAGTGACCAAAATACGCTTTTTTGGACTCTGGAATTTTTTTGCGTGCACGCCATTGACCGTGCGGTTTAATTAATGATATATTTTTATAGTTCGGACATTTACACACGCGCCGATACCACATATGTTTATTTTTATTTATTTTTTTACACTGTTTTATTTTTTTTATGGGAAAAGGGGGGTGGTTCAAACTTTTATTAGGGAAGGGGTTAAATGACCTTTATTAACACTTTAAAAATTTTTTTTTTTTGCAGTGTTATAGGTCCCATAGGGACTTATAACACTGCACACACTGATCTTTTACACAGATCACAGGCGTGTATTGACACGCCTGTGATAAGTGTTATCGGCGCTTGACTGCTCCTGCCTGGATCTCAGGCACGGAGCAGTCATTCGCCGATCGGACACCGAGGAGGCAGGTAAGGGCCATCCCGGTGTCCGGTCAGCTGTTCGGGACGCCGCGATTTCACCGCGGCGGTCCCGAACAGCCCGACTGAGCAGCCGGGTCACTTTCACTTTCGCTTTAGAAGCGGCGGTCAGCTTTGACCGCTGCTTCTAAAGGGTTAATACCGCACATCGCCGCCATCGGCGCTGTGTGGTATTAGCCGCGGGTCCCGGCCGTTGATGAGCGCCGGGACCGACGCGATATGATGCGGGATCGCGGCGCGATCCCGCTTCATATCGCGGGAGGTGGCGCAGGACGTAAATATACGTCCTGCGTCGTTAAGGGGTTAATGGCTGTTTCCAAATATTCCAAAAACTCTCCCCTTTTCAGAATCGCAACAAGATTGGTGACAGTGTCTCTAAATTGTAAAGAACTAGTAGATAGTGAAAAAACAGCTTATGTAAATATTAAAAAGTTATCAAAAATTCACCCTTTTTGGGAGTTGCAACAGGTTTTGTCGATGGAAAGTAAGGACACAATTGCTTTTTTCAAGCATTCCATAAATTTCATAACTGCAACAGGATTGGTGTCCTAAATGGCGTAGAAGTAAAAGCTTTTTTATGAAAAGCCAAAAAAAATTATCCCTTCTTTTTGGGATCATAGTATGAGTAGGCCTGGCTGGAAGTAGCAGCAGCAAGGGTGGTGAACTGGTAAGAGTTGTAGTAGCCAGCGGACAGCAGGTAGTGGTGGACTGGTTGGGGTTGTAGTAGCCAGCGGACAGCAGGCAGTGGTGGACTGGTTGGGGTTGTAGTAGCCAGCGGACAGCAGGCAGTGGTGAACTAGTAGGAGTGGTAGTAGCCAGCGTAAAGCAGGCACTGGTGGACTAGTAGGAGTGGTAGTAGCCAGCGTAAAGCAGGCACTGGTGGACTAGGGGTAGCTGTAGCCAGTAGATGTATTCATGTTGAAATACAGGTCAGACCACTGCTTCGCTCAGCTTGCTTTGTTTTGTATTGTCATAGCTTTTACGGGCTCAGTCTACAGTGACACTGCTTGGATCTGTAGTGCACCAACTGGACACAGTTATGCAGGGAGGTGACAGAAGGTCACTGTCTGAGGTCTGCCCACTGCTCAATGCCATTATGGGCTTGTTGTGCAGTGACACTTCTGGGATTTGTAGTGCACCAAGCAATGATTGGATAATCTGGGGTCATGTGATCCTGCTGCTAGCTGCAAGGTATGCTGGGCTCCAGTAGGCAGACAGGTCCCTTCTTGTAGTTTTTCCAATTACGTAGTTGCCCCGATTAGGTTGTCCCCCCTAGATAGCTGCCCCCTATAGGTAGATTCCCCTAGATAGCTGCCCCCTGTAGGTATTGCCTCCAGAGACGGTTGCCCCTTATAGGTAGGGGGTCTACCCTGGAAACACTTATTCCCTGTGGGGAGACTCCCCCCAGAGATAGTTGTCCCCTTGTAGGCAGAAGCCCCTAGAAAGTTGTTCCCCTGTGGGCAGATCCCTCTAGATAGTTGCCCCCCTGTATATAGTTGACCCCTTGTAGACCGTTGCCCCCTGCATATAGTTGACCCCTTGTAGACAGTTGCCCCCCTGTATATAGATGACCCCTTGTAGATAGTTGCCCCCTGGAGGTAGCTGCCCCCTCAAGAATATTAAAAGGACAACAAAAAACATACTCCCCTGGTTACAAGCTGTTTTCTGTGGTGAGGTTTTGCGGTATCTTTTGTCTTTGCATCTGTTTATTTGTATATTGATCTGTACTGGGGAATGAGATTTTAATGCGAATGAGAATGCGTAACAACGTGATGGCGGTGACGGAGCGCGCGGATGCCGGGGAAGCAGAGGCCTTACCGGAGCTTCGGGGACACCCCGGGGACGCGGCGACAGCGATGGAAGGCGACATCCAGGGCAGCGGTGAAGAGCGGTGACGGTCCAGAGCGGCAGGGACAGGTGAGTACAACTTCCTCTAACAGTGGTCTTCAACCTGTAGACCTCCAGATGTTGCAAAACTACAACACCCTGGGTGTTGTAGTTTTGCAACATCTGGAGGTCCGCAGGTTGTAGACCACTGTCCTATTGTTACGCCGAGCGCTCCGGGTCCCCGTTCCTCCCCGGAGCGCTCGCCTCATCCTCGTTGCTGCAGCGCCCCGGTCAGATCCACTGACCGGGTGCGCTGCGGTACCGCCTCCAGCCGGGATGCGATTCGCGATGCGGGTGGCGCCCGCTCGCGATGCGCACCCCGGTCCCCGTACCTGACTCGCTCTCCGTCGGTCCTGTCCCGGCGCGCGCGGCCCCGCTCCCTAGGGCGCGCGCGCGCCGGGTCTCTGCGATTTAAAGGGCCAGTGCACCAATGTTGGTGCCTGGCCCAATCTTCCCAATTAGCTTAATTGGCTCCCACCTGCTCCCTGGCTATATCTGGTCTCCTCCCTTGCACTCCCTTGCCGGATCTTGTTGCACTTGTGCCTAGTGAAAGCGTTCCCTTGTTTGTTCCTAGCCCGTGTTCCAGACCTCCTGCCGTTGCCCCTGACTACGATCCTTGCTGCCTGCCCCGACCTTCTGCTACGTCCGACCTTGCTTCTGTCTATTCCCTTGTACCACGCCTATCTTCAGCAGTCAGAGAGGTGAGCCGTTGCTAGTGGATACGACCTGGTCACTACCGCCGCAGCAAGACCATCCCGCTTTGCGGCGGGCTCTGGTGAAAACCAGTAGTGACTTAGAACCGATCCACTAGCACGGTCCACGCCAATCCCTCTCTGGCACAGAGGATCCACTACCTGCCAGCCGGCATCGTGACAGTAGATCCGGCCATGGATCCCGCTGAAGATCCTACACTGGTCGCCCAGCTAGCCCTAAAGATCGCCCAACGAGATCAACAGCTGGCATACTTGACCTCCGAGGCATTGCGTCTTCAGTCACAGATACAGCAGCTGCAGCCGCAGATACAGCAACAGCTACAGCTGCAACTACCATCTCCTCCGCCGGCTCCTGCAACTCCTCCGCAGCAACCGGCCGTTCCTAACCCCTGCTTGTCCCTGCCGGACAAATTTGGCGTAAAGATCGCCCAACGAGATCAACAGCTGGCATACTTGATCTCCGAGACACAGCGTCTTCAGTCACAGATACAGCAGCTGCTGCCGCAGATACAGCAACTTCAGTCACAGCTACAGCTGCAACAACCATCTCCTCCGCCAGCTCCTGCAACTCCTCCGCAGCAACCGGCCGTTCTTAACCCCTGCTTGTCCCTGCCGGACAAATTTGATGGGGACCGCAATGATTCTGCCACAGCCACAGTCCAGTCCTTCTTCGCTGAGGTCCGTGGTGTCTTCGAGGAGCCTGCCCGAGCTTCTTCTGCCGAGATTGCCCTGCTGAACCTGGCCCAGGGTGTTTCTTCCGTTGGCGAGTACGCCATTCAGTTCCGTGCTCTTGCTTACGAGTTGTCCTGGAATAGTGAGGTTCTCTGCGCGACCTTTAAAAAAGGCCTATCCAGCAACATTAAAGATGTTCTGGCCGCACGAGAGACTCCTGCTGACCTACATGAACTCATTCATCTTGCCACTCGCATTGACATGCGTTCTTCCGGATGGCGTCTGGAGCTCCGCCTGGATATGGACTTTGTTCGCACGAAGCGTTTTTTCTCCCCGGCTCCTCTCTCCTCTGGTCCTCTGCAATCCGTTCCTGTGCTTCCCGCCGCGGAGGCTATGCAAGTTGACCGGTCTCGCTTGACACCTCAAGAGAGGACACGACGCCGCATGGAGAATCTTTGCCTGTACTATGCCGGTACCGAACACTTCCTGAAGGATTGTCCTATCCGTCCTCCCCGCCTGGAAAGACGTACGCTGACTCCGCACAAAGGTGACACAGTTCTTGATGTCAACTCTGCTTCTCCACGCCTTACTGTGCCTGTGCGGATATCTGCCTCTACCTTCTCCTTCTCTACTATGGTCTTCTTGGATTCCGGATCTGCAGGAAAATTTTTTTTGGCCTCTCTTATCAACAGGTTCTACGTCCCTGTGACCAGTCTCGCCAGACCCCTCTACATCTATTGTTTTAACAATAAAAGATTGGACTGTCTCGTGCGTTTCCGCACAGAACCCCTCCTAATGTGCTTCGGACCTCATCACGGAAAAATTGAGTTTTTTTTCCTCAGGTTCTTTGGCCCCAAGAAGAGGGGGAGACCCAAGGGGGGGGGTACTGTTACGTCGAGCGCTCCGGGTCCCCGTTCCTCCCCGGAGCGCTCGCCTCATCCTCGTTGCTGCAGCGCCCCGGTCAGATCCACTGACCGGGTGCGCTGCGGTACCGCCTCCAGCCGGGATGCGATTCGCGATGCGGGTGGCGCCCGCTCGCGATGCGCACCCCGGTCCCCGTACCTGACTCGCTCTCCGTCGGTCCTGTCCCGGCGCGCGCGGCCCCGCTCCCTAGGGCGCGCGCGCGCCGGGTCTCTGCGATTTAAAGGGCCAGTGCACCAATGTTGGTGCCTGGCCCAATCTTCCCAATTAGCTTAATTGGCTCCCACCTGCTCCCTGGCTATATCTGGTCTCCTCCCTTGCACTCCCTTGCCGGATCTTGTTGCACTTGTGCCTAGTGAAAGCGTTCCCTTGTTTGTTCCTAGCCCGTGTTCCAGACCTCCTGCCGTTGCCCCTGACTACGATCCTTGCTGCCTGCCCCGACCTTCTGCTACGTCCGACCTTGCTTCTGTCTATTCCCTTGTACCACGCCTATCTTCAGCAGTCAGAGAGGTGAGCCGTTGCTAGTGGATACGACCTGGTCACTACCGCCGCAGCAAGACCATCCCGCTTTGCGGCGGGCTCTGGTGAAAACCAGTAGTGACTTAGAACCGATCCACTAGCACGGTCCACGCCAATCCCTCTCTGGCACAGAGGATCCACTACCTGCCAGCCGGCATCGTGACACCTATACTTTACATTGCACGGATCCCTCAACATGCGATGGTTTCAACAAACGATGGTCCGTTTGGAACGGATTACCATGGTATGTTGAGGGACCACTGTATCTCTATAGCACACCATCAGAAGCAGTCGCATGGAGGACATTATAAAGCAATACTGAGCAATCTAAGCTGTGAATCCAGCACTGGGGTGAGCTCTAATACTCTCTACAAGCTCTTATAGTCTCTGTCTGTGTCCCTCTCTACACCTGTCCTACTCTGTAGCTAAAGTGGGCATTCAAAAATCAGAGAAAGAGGGCATTTTTCTCTAATAAGATATAGTACAAAGTTCCTTAGATTTTGTTGTACTATTCATTCATGCAAAGTTTGTTGAAAGCGTGGTGATCATTTAATTAAAAAAAACTGAATCAATGAGGGAGATTTATCAAAAACTGTCCAGAGAAAAAGTTGCCCAGTTGCCCATAGCAACCAATCAGCTCGCTTCTTTCATTTTTAACAAGGCCTCTGCAAAATGAAAGAAGCGATCTGATTGGTTCCTATGGGCAACTGGACACCTTTTCCTTTGCACAGGTTTTGATAAATCTCCCCCAATTTGTGGAGGGTAAGTCGTATTCTAATGTTAGCTCTGGGGTGGCGACGATTTTGTCCCTGGTGGTAAAAGCATCAATTTACTTTGTGTTTTCCAGATATATATAACCATATTCCAGGGTCCTTCGGCTAAAGATTAACCACAATGGCCAGAAAATATAACAAGGAAATAAAAACGAAGTATTTTACGCCACCAAGTACATTTGAAAACCTCTGGATGGAATTTCATCAAAGCGTTGGTCACATTAAAAATTTATTGCTGGGCTTCATCATGGCATTGAGTAACATACTGAAAGCCTTGTCGACCATATTGAGCATTTTATGCGACATTATCGAACTGCTGATCCATTTCGTATTGACCGTAGCGAATGAGATTTGGCTGGGGTTAAAAATAGTTCTAGTTATGGGGGAAGCGATAAAAGCATTGGGTCCAGAAGAACCAATGAAAAAACACACTCCCAGTTATAGCAATATACGCTCTACAAGTCCACATTATAGAAACACAGGAACAGCATTGACGGACGCCAGCAGGAAGGATTCTCTCCAGTCTGATCCACTCAAAAAGTATCTTACTATTCATCCTGGATCCACCAGAAAGGATTCTCAACAGCCAGATAACAGCAGGAAGGACTCTTTTACTGGAAAGGATTCTTTCCAGTCTGATCTCAGCAGAAAGGATTTTACTACTCAACCGGTATACTGTAGTAAGAATTGTAACCAGCCAGGATTTATCAGGAAGGATTCTTTCCAGTCAGATCATATCAGGAAGGATTCTCTCCAGTCTGATTTAGACAATAAAGAGTCCAGCGTGAAGAAGAAGAGAAATTCCGTACAATTTGATCTCGGCAAAAACACAGTACATTTAGATTCCAGTTCAGACAATGTTGTGGGGATGGATGTGATCAAGAGGAATTCTGCAACTTTTATCCAGGAAAAGAAATTCATTCGGAACAATTCTGATGATCCCAACTCTGTTAAATCTCTCTCTGCCGAACATCACAAGTCCTGGACAAAATCTTGGCATTATAGGCATCACAGCTAATTTCAGTACAGAATACATACGCCATGCCGACAAAACCATACCTACATTTGGTCACCAATGGTTACCGGCAAAATCATATGGCTGTTGACCATAGCCTGTGGGTGTGCTTTTGTTGGCATGGGGCAGTAACAGCACGGCCTTATTTTCCCATGAATCCTTTTTTCCCGGTGTCTTATATTGAAACTGTAAATATTAACCATAACTGAGATTAAAAAGGCCTGCAATTTTTACATGTTTTGGGGTATTTTTGTGACTTTCCCTAAAGGGGTATTCCGGGCAAAAACATTTTATAAGATGTCTGATCGCGGGGGGCCCACTGCTGAGACCCCCCTGCGATCTTCCTGCAGCACCCACATTCTATGCGGGTGCTGAATCTCCGGTTTTGGAAACCTCTGGGTTTCCGGGACTGGGGACGTGATGTCACTCCACGTCCCCTCCATTCATGTCTACGCTGTGTGACTCAGATGTGCCTGCTCGGAGCGGCAATGCGCCACTATGAGCAGATGCACTGCGATGTGCGAGTCCCCGCACGCAGGCACAGTGTACTCGCACACATTGCCGCTGCTCTCGGCCTAGCTCAGGGAGCAGGGGGAGCGGCCGCGATGCGTGTGAGAACACCGCGCATGAGCGTGGTGACTCGCGCATCTCAGCAGTGTGTCTGCTCATAGCGACGGATTGCCGATCCGAGCAGGTGGCACATCTGAGCCACACTGTAGGGGACCATCGTAGGCGGAGCCACAGCGTAAAAACGAGGCCTTAAAGAGGTAACAACAACATAGACTATTAGAGATATCCAAGGCTTTAAATAAACCAAAAAGGGCGCTAATCACCACCAAATAAAAAGAGCTTACAAACTAACTGTGGACAGTGTAATTAAAAAGTCGCATAATTGTCACACGGGTTAAAGGGGTATTCCAGGCGAAACCCTTTTTTTATATATATCAACTGGCTCCGGAAAGTTAAACAGATTTGTAAATTACTTCTATTAAAAAATCTTAATCCTTCCAATAGTTATTAGCTTCTGAAGCTTCTGAGCTGTGCATGATGGGAGAATATCCCCATAGGAACTGCACAGCTCCCGGGACGTGAGTCATCAGAGAGCAGTTAGACAGAAAACAGCAACTCAACTTCAGAAGCTAATAACTATTGGAAGGATTAAGATTTTTTAATAGAAGTAATTTACAAATCTGTTTAACTTTCCGGAGCCAGTTGATATATATATATATATATAAAAAAGTTTTGGCCTGGAATACCCCTTTAAAAGGTGGCACAAAAAGAAATGTGATCAGCACCAGATTGATAACATGCCCTGCACCATGTGATGAATTTGGCGTGGGTACACAGTTTTCACTACATGAATTAATGGAGAATTAACGTTCACTTACACCACTTTTCATAAATACCCCCCAATATCTTTTAATCGTCCATATGAGATGAGGAATGAAGCAAGGAGAGGAGCTGGTGGATCATACTATGGGTATGATAGGGGATAAGAGAGGAAGGTCGACTGCTGGGACCACCCAGGATCTCTGGACCGGCAACCCAGTAATCCACTGCACGGAGCGAACTCCGCTTTGTGACGGATTAAGAACGGCCTCACGGGGTATACAGTTTGTGTAAACATTCCCTTAAGATATGTAATTAATTGTCCAAATGGCAATACAGAACTTGTCATATTGAACATGCAATCTGATTTGCAAGCATCATGTAAGGCATATCCTTATTGCTACATGTTATTCTACATTCTACCTTAAGATGGCGTTGTAGTGTCTCAGTCTATGCTCTAATACAGTGATCCCTCAACTTACAATGGCCTCAACATACAATAGTTTCAACATACAATGGTCTTTTCTGGACCATTGTAACTTGAAACCAGACTCAACATACAATGCTATGGAATCGGCGAAACGTGTCAATGGCTGGAAGAACCGACCAATCAGAATGGACATTTCACTGGTAAAACCCCTGTATTCCTAAAGTGCATGCACTGACTGGTGTCTGGTAGCGCCCCCTACAGTACAGAGAGGTATTACATATTCTGTACTCTTTACCTGTATTACTGAAGTGCATGCACTGACTGGTGTCTGGTAGCACCCCCTACAGTACAGGGAGGTATTACATGTTCTGTACCTGGGCCAGGGTTAGCTGCTCCTTTGGACATCAGGTGAGGGCGGCTCCATTTTCCTTTTTTTAGGACATTGCGTGTTCTGTACAGGACCCTGAAGAAGCTTCTGTCCTCTACATAGACCAGTGTTTCCCAAAGAGGGTGCCTCCAGCTGTTGCAAAACTACAACTCCCAGCATGCCCGGACAGCCGAAGGCTGTCCGGGCATGCTGGGAGTTGTAGTTTTGCAACAGCTGGAGGTGCCCTGGTTGGGAAACACTGAAATAGACAGTGATTACAGCTCCCAGCAGATCTTTCTTACTTTTATATGTAAGGACTAGAGATGAGCGAACTTACAGTAAATTCGATTTGTCACGAACTTCTCGGCTCGGCGGTTGATTACTTTTCCTGCATAAATTAGTTCAGCTTTCCGGTGCTCCCGTGGGCTGGAAAAGGTGGATACAGTCCTAGGAGACTCTTTCCTAGGACTGTATCCACCTTTTCCAGCCCACCGGAGCACCGGAAAGCTGAACTAATTTATGCAGGAAAAGTCAGCAACCGCCGAGCCGAGAAGTTCGTGACGAATCGAATTTACTGTAAGTTCGCTCATCTCTAGTAAGGACTTGTTTTATCTGTATTAGTTATCTATTTATTTTCCATTAATCCTCACTTTTTCCTATTTTTGGATGACATTTTGGGGCTTCAGAACCAATTACCAGGTTTCCATAGAGTTCTGGTCTCAACATACGATGGTTTCAACATACAATGGTCGTCCTGGAACCGATTAATATTGTAACTTGAGGGACCACTGTAGTCTGCAGTGAAAACTGAATTGTGCACATTCTCTTGCTACCAGTGATGTGTTGCCCTGTTTTGACTGTCACGAAGACATAGGTTGTCGGACCACTTTGGCATTAGGTTCAGAGTAGAGATGAGTGAACTTACAGTAACTTCGATTCGTCACGAACTTCTCGGCTCGGCAGTTGCTGACTTATCCTGCATAATTTAGTTCAGCTTTCAGGTGCTCCGGTGGGCTGGAAAAGGTGTAAACAGTCATAGGAAAGAGTCTCCTAGGACTGTATCCACCTTTTCCAGCCCACCGGAACATCTGAAAGCTGAACTCGTTTATGCAGGAAAAGTTATCAACTGCCGAGCCGAGAAGTTCGTGACGAATCAAATTTACTGTAAGTTCGCTCATCTCTAGTTCAGAGTTCTAACAACAAATAAGAGAATTATCAGCACAGTGCTGAGAAAAATGACCACCATTTGGATATCCCTTATTACTTTCCTTCCAGCACTCAGTCTTCCAACTGGTCTCCAAGGATTGGTGAGGGAGTGAGCAGACGGACCAGTTCTTACAGGGACCATATGACTAGTACTTTAGGTAGTGTCTCATGGTGCATCAGCTGGTGCACTGTGACCATAATGCAGATAGCAACATACTGTTCAGGGCATTCTTGTAAGTGTTGGTGCCAACAATTCAGACTCTGACGTGTTTCTGCCCTACTGAGCCTTAATCATCAATCCATTTATTGAAGGAAGAGAAATCCTGGCCCAAGCTTATTCTTTTTTTAAAATTCTTAGACTTTCTTTCTAACACATCAGGTTATAGTACACGCAGAACGCATTTCGGCATATAGCCTGTGTCAGGATTCAAAGGCTATATGCTGAAATGCGTCTTGTGTTTACCATCACCTTATGTGTTATAATTAAAGTCTAAGCATTATAAAAGATTTCTCTACTTTCATCAGACTTATTTGATCTACGAGCACTGTAATCCAGTGCTGCCCTTCTTCGTTTTCAACGGCTTCGTAGACACATCGGCTGACCCTACCTGTACTGGGACAATATGGCCGACACATGGAGAGAGAGGCAATGTCGCAGTCTAAGTTAAGCTGGGGACACGTGACAGTTTTGTAGTCAGTAGCTTTCTCTTCCCACACATATACAGATACCGTGTAATTTGCAATTATCTACAGTTTAGTGCTGGGTTCTTGGCATTGCATTCTTGGTAGGACATTACACATTCTGCAGTGGGGTTTTGCACTGTCCACCCTACTCCCCATTTCCCCCTCCGTACATGCTGGATAGAGGCAGTCAGATTCCACCTAATATTTTACATGATGAAAAGGAGACAATTAGGTTTATTGTGTAAACGATAAACAATTTTATGTTCTTCCATATTCTTCAATAGTCCTTTATTTAGCCATTGAAAAGCAGGTAAGTACTTGATGGATAAAATGATGGATAAAAATTGGAATTGGAGCTATTACAGTAAAGAACCATTTGCCGCCCTACCTGATCCCATGGTGGAGAATTGATCCTGGGGTTGCTGAGGAGCCATTGTTAGGGTTACAGAGCTTGTGGTGGCACAGTAAGGGCTGAATCCAAGTTCAAATGTTTCTTTTCTGGCAGTATGATTGCTTCCTTGACGTACATGTGGAAGGAAAACAAAATTGACTTGCTCACAGCAAACATAGATCTAACATGGTGCGTTTGTATTGTATTTATAGGTTTCATTTTGGCGTAGTCGGCAGGATCATATATCTTCTAGTCAACACATCCATATCTCTGTTACAGGCATAGTAATGCCCAGTGTTCACAAGTTTAAAGAGCAGCTCCCACCATCCTATTTTTTTTTCTGTCCCTGCCTATTGCCAATCTATCCCTAACCCCCTCCCTGCTTTTCATTTTTATTTTTACTATATTAAAAATGCCTTTTGTCTGCCTGGCAGTGTGCTCACTACCAGGCAGGCTTCCCCAGCAGGTACCACGTCACTGATGCCTGCTGGGGGGGACTTCCGCCCTTAGTTCATCTACACAGGGTGCCTCCAGCTGTTTCACCACTACAACTCCCAGCTTGCCCTGACATCTATTGGCTGTCAGGGCATGCTGGGAGTTGTAGTATTGAAACAGCTGGAGGCACCCTGTGTAGATAAACTATTAGTTACATGCTAGCCCGTCCCCTCTGTCTCCCTCCCCCCGCGCCATACCCCGTTCCCCCCCCCATTACACTTACTGCAGAGTCCGTCAGCGGGCGTGCAGGGACAGCGGCGGCGACGAGGCGGAGGCGGCGGCAATGTGCGGGAGGAGTGGCCTCCCAGCCGGAGGCCGGGGAGCCAATGCGCTCACTCCCTGCCTGTCTGAGCGCAGGCTGAATGAAAAAGTACCGATGCCCGGCCGCATCAGTCCTTTTTCAGGCGTGACGTCACGTCAGGCTGCAGCCGTCCACTAGGAGGGAGACCCCTAGTGGCCGGTTTTTAAATGTAAATTAAACAATTTTAATTTAAAAAAAAAATAAAATAAAAGTATATTAGAGATATGTTGTAGTACATATACATAAGTACTACAACATATCAAAAAATAAAGTTGGTGACAGTGCCCATTTAAGGGTAACAATATACTGTTACAGACTGGGTTGAACAACTACATGGTGTGGCCCCGTCATGTTCCTATCAGGTAAACCTGGCCTTAAAGTATCTAGAAGAGAATGTCATTGTAATTCCTACCATGCAATCACTAACCCTACAAGCCACTATAAATAGACTAGTGAAAGTGCATGTCTGTCAACTGCTTCATTCAAATGGGGGATGCAGGACTCCCCGTTCTTGTGATCAATGGAGGGATCAGTGGTGGGGGCTCCAGTGATCAGACTCTTATCAATAGATAAGTGTTATTTACAAGATGACCCCAATGCACACGCAGCCATCTTTCAGATATATGGCGGTGATACAGCTCAGGTTGGGTCCAGGTCCCAGAGTTGAAAAGAGTCTCCAGCAACATTAAGGATACAGGCGGATACATCTCCTGGTACAATGCGGTTAATGTATTACTACAGATATGTGGAAAATCTCAATGCCAGTCAGGAGCAATCATGTATGGAGGCCAATAGGGTGAAAAGCAGGGACTGTTGGTGACTGTTGCCAGGTCATCTGCAGGAATGTAACTGAACACACAGGGGAGGCAAAGTTGGGAAGTGATAATAGAAATGTCTGGGAATTTCCAAAAGTTTGGGTCATTCTGCTCAGTGGACATTCCCCACAACTAATGAATGAAACTCCCGGGAATCAGGGGGTAAAAGCAAAATGAAAACATCCCATAGTACATGTCCCATGTGTGTCCTGTGTAAGACATTTCCTAGTCACACATATGAGAAACCTTACATAGATATATAGGAGAGATAGATAGATATGAGATAGGTAGATATGAGATAGATAGATATGAGATAGATAGATAGATATGAGATAGATATGAGATAGATATGAGATAGATAGATATGAGATAGATAGATATGAGATAGATAGATATGAGATAGATAGATATGAGATAGATATGAGATAGGTAGATATGAGATAGGTAGATATGAGATAGATATGAGATAGGTAGATATGAGATAGATAGATATGAGATAGATAGATATGAGATAGGTAGATATGAGATAGATAGATATGAGATAGATAGATATGAGATAGATAGATATGAGATAGATAGATATGAGATAGGTAGATATGAGATAGATAGATATGAGATAGATAGATATGAGATAGGTAGATATGAGATAGATAGATATGAGATAGATAGATATGAGATAGATATGAGATAGATAGATATGAGATAGATATGAGATAGATAGATATGAGATAGATAGATATGAGATAGGTAGATATGAGATAGATAGATATGAGATAGATAGATATGAGATAGATAGATATGAGATAGATAGATATGAGATAGGTAGATATGAGATAGATATGAGATAGGTAGATATGAGATAGATAGATATGAGATAGATAGATATGAGATAGATAGATATGAGATAGATAGATATGAGATAGGTAGATATGAGATAGATATGAGATAGGTAGATATGAGATAGATAGATATGAGATAGATAGATATGAGATAGATATGAGATAGATAGATATGAGATAGGTAGATATGAGATAGATAGATAGATATGAGATAGATAGATAGATAGATATGAGATAGATAGATATGAGATAGATAGATAGATATGAGATAGATATGAGATAGATAGATAGATAGATATGAGATAGATATGAGATAGATAGATATGAGATAGGTAGATATGAGATAGATAGATAGATAGATAGATATGAGATAGATATGAGATAGATAGATAGATATGAGATAGATATGAGATAGATATGAGATAGAAAGATATGAGATAGGTAGATATGAGATAGATAGATATGAGATAGATAGATATGAGATAGATAGATAGATAGGTATGAGATAGATAGATATGAGATAGATAGATATGAGATAGATAGATAGATAGGAGATAGATAGATAGATAGATAGATAGGAGATAGGTAGATATTAGATAGATAGATAATAGACAGATATAGATAGATAATTGCTAGATAGATGTCACACACTGCGCTCCAGCCACAAGCACCGGCCGTGAGCGCATGGTCCCTGAATCCCCAACTGCCGGGGGGCCTAGGATTCACATCGCAGGACGCGCCCGCATGCGAGTCCCAGCCCGTCACTCACCATGCTCCGCTGCCGCCTCCTCCTCTGTGTTTCAGCTCCGGCGTGTGCGTCTCGGTCTCCTAGGGCACACGCACGCCGGAGCTCTAAAATTTAAAGGCCCATAATTAGTTGTTGCACCTGACACTACATTATAAAGTCCCTGCACCTCCAACACTTCCCTGCCGGATCTTCAGTGCCATTTGCCTGGATTAAGCGTTCCATACTGTCTGTTTGCCTTGCCCGTGTTCTGACCCTTCCGCTACGCTATTTGACTACGCACCTTTACCGCCTGCCTTGACCTTCTGCTAAGTCTGACTACGCCTTTACCTCATCCTACTGTAATTTGTCTCGCCCAGCTACCTGTGTGGTCGAGTCGTATCGGGGGTAGCGACCTGGGTGTCGCCTGCCGCAGCAAATCCATCCTGCCTTGTGGCGGGCTCTGATGAAGACCAGCGGCACCTTAAACTCCGCTCCCCGATATGGTCCATGTCTTCAGCCACACAGGTCAGTGGATCCACATCCAGCACCGTTACAATAGATAGATATGAGATAAATAGATATGAGATAGATACATAGATAGAACAGAGATAGATATGAGATAGATAGAAGAGAGAAAGATAGATATGAGATAGATAGATAGATATGTGATTGATAGATAGATATGAGATAGATAAAAGAGAGAAAGATAGATATGAGATAGATAGATATGTGATTGATTGATAGATAGATAGATATGAGATAGATAGAAGAGAGAAAGATAGATATGAGATAGATAGATAGATGAGATAGATAGATATGAGATAGATAGATAGGAGAGAGATAGATAATAGATAGATATGTGATTGATAGATAGATAGATAGATATGAGATAGATAGATAGGAGAGAGATAGATAATAGATAGATATGTGATTGATAGATAGATAGATATGAGATAGATAGAAGAGAGAAAGATAGATATGAGATAGATAGATGAGATAGATAGATAGATATGAGATAGATAGAGATAGATAGATAGATAGATAGATACGAGATAGATAGATAGATATGAGATAGATAGAAGAGCGATAGAGAGGGAAGTGGCTAAGTATGGAAGACCTTTTCATTTGTAATTGCACATTGGTCAAATATGGATGCTCATAGAACGCACATACTGGAAGAGGTCTGGCTTCTAAGCTTTTGTTCATGGCCTCCTTTGGGTTCCGCCTTCACAGGACCACATTATTTTTCAAACATGAGTGAATATTAATATTGAAGGATTGCCCCTTTAAGGATACGTTGCCTTCTGCGTCAATGGCTCTATTCTGGGCCCCATTTGCAGATTCCATTCATTAGCTGGACAGTCCGATGCATGATAGACCCAAACAGATCCTGAGAGACCACACTGACTTTATTGGCTGTCTCTTTTGTTGCTGTCTGATGTCCATCATTTTGCAGGGTTCTAAGGCTGGGTTCACATATATCAGGCGTCCGGCATAGTTTCCCTCCGGCATTCATTGGAATGGAACAGTTCACAAACAGTAGAATAAAATCAAGGCCAGTGCAGCTCAATCAATAACTAGCCTGAGGTTAACTGGTCTAATTGCCCCAAGACCAAAAAATCTATAGAAAATATATAATGAAGAAATGATATGTCCAGTCCTCAAGGATAGTGAAATACAGAAAAAAATAGAAAAAAGGAAAAAGGAAAAAGCAAAAAGATTAAGAATAAAGATATGGAAAAATTGACAGATAGAAGGTCACAAATGAAAGTGTGAGATATATAGAGATAAAACTAATAATAACTTAAATAATCCTATCTTGATTATAATAATAATAAAAATACCTGCAGAATATAGCTTAAACCTTAATGTGCATTTATTGAGTGAAAATGGTATTAAAACAGCTGGGCAGGGCCCTTGCCCAGGTATTAGGAAAAATATGCTTATTAAAAATAAAAATAAAAATGTAGATTGCCAACCTTCTTATAAAAATAGATATATATATATATATATATATATATATATATATATATATATATGTTCATAAAAATATTTAGTATCAGATCGCAGCCAATGTCCAAAGTCAGTGTAGTGATTCTAATCTGGTTTAGCAGCCACAGTGGTTGGAATTGTTCATCTCATGAAGCCAATGTAATGTAATAGCAGCAAAGTGGATACAAAGTGTCTGTTAGATGTAGCGGATGAGATGAGAGATACAGTTATAGCTTCCACTTCACTTCTAAGAGAGCCGGTTAGTGTGAGTGTGAGTGATTACAATATTTGGACATTCAGAGCGGTACCTTATTTGAAGTCTTCACCGTGTGCCACGGCAGCTGACCGTCTCCGAAGCGGCAGACTCCTGGAGACTGTAATAGATCAGCGCCCGCACGGACTAGAACGAGGGCAACCACCAACCTGGCATGGGTGTAGGGGTTCCTCTGAGAAGGCGTTTATGAAGGTACGCTGGTCCCAAATAATGTGATGTTGTCCTTTGTAATGCAGAGAGCCGGCATCCAATATGAAGCGGTGGGTGAGTGAAGTTTTGCTGGAATCAGCTGTAAGCCGGCGTCCTCGTGGTGTGAATTGCGCGCTATTCAATAGTGGGCCACGAGTCTGGGTACTGCAGCGCTGGCAAGGTGGTATCGGCTGATTTAGAGGCTAATATGAGCAAAAGATGGTTGTGGCAATACTTATAGATTGAGGCTAAACGCGTTTCACCACTATTGTGGTATTCCTCAGTAGCCTTAATATGTTAAGCGTTTAATGTTTAATATACCATTTTCACTCAATAAATGCACATTAATGTTTAAGTTATATTCTGCAGGTATTTTTATTATTATTATAATCAAGATAGGATTATTTAAGTCATTATTAGTTTTATCTCTATATATCTCACACTTTCATTTGTGACCTTCTATCCGTCAATTTTTCCATATCTTTATTCTTCATCTTTTTTCTTTTTCCTTTTTTCTATATTTTTTTCTGTATTTCACTATCCTTGAGAACTGGACATATCATTTCTTCATTATATATTTTTCTACAGTTCACAAACATCCAGCGTCTCAATTTTGACGCCGGACGGTTGGACATGCCGGAAGGCACCGGCCAGTGGAACGCAGCTTGCTGGATGTCGGATGCCGTACAACTGATGACATCTGATGCACGTTGTCATCAGTCATGGCATAGTGGTGTCCCAGCACCAAAGGCTGTCCCAGGAGAAACTGTTTCCCACCTCGGATTGTGTATAGGATAACAGTGCCCTGGCGTCACAAACTGATCAGGTATTCCCTGTCACCACAGCATCAGTTGCGTCGAGATCTAAGCTGAGTTCACCTATGCCGGATGCTGGACATATGTGAACCCAGCCTAACGGGAGAAAAAAATAAAATACTGCATAAAACGAAGGATGCCCTGAATAGAGCCCCCGACGCAGATGTGAACCAAGCCTAAATCATGTCTTTATACAATGGTACATTAAAACCTTTTAACATGTGCATAATGCATGAACTGGATTATGACCAGAATAAAATCATCTCCAGTTTCAAGGCTGGCTCGCTATGACTATTTTTTTTTTTAACAAGATTATAAAGTGAGTACTGGATGTTCCCCATAGTGCCTCATTACCCAGCCTAACATAATATCATCATTCTCCTGTGTTTATTACCAGGGTTGTATAACTGAGCGAGGCTCTCCCCATACAGAGGACTCATAAAACCCTGTTCTATCTGGATCACAAACAATAACTTCACTGTGCTATCTCTTACTGGGAGTGCTGGGAATTTGTTGGGAGAAAAAAAGTGCTGTCAACTGCAGCTGAGATCACCAAAAAAGGTTTGAAGGAGTCCGAGATTGGATAGAAAATCAGTGGTCTGAAACTGCGGCCCTCCAGATGTTGCAAAACTTCAACCCCCAGCATGCCCGGACAGCCAACGGCTGTCCGGGCACGCTGGGGGTTGAAGTTTTGCAACATCTGGAGGGCCGCAGTTTCAGACCACTGTCGTAAACGGTGGAGTGTGGAGGAGAGCATAGGGAGTGGGGTTAAAGGGGTACTACCGTGGAAATTTTTTTAATTTTTTTTTTTAAATCAACTGGTGCCAGAAAGTTAAACAGATTTGTAAATCACTTCTATTAAAAAAATCTTAATCCTTCCAGTACTTTTTAGGGGCTGTATACTAAAGAGAAATCCCCAAAAAAAGAAATGCATTTCCTGTGATGTCCTGACCACAGTGCTCTCTGCTGACCTCTGCTGTCCATTTTTAGGAACTGTCCAGAAAAGCATATGTTTGCTATGGGGATTTTCTCCAGTTCCTAAAATGGACAGCAGAGGTCAGCAGAGAGCACTGTGGTCAGGACATCACAGGAAATGCATTTCTTTTTTGGATTTCTCTTTAGTATACAGCCCCTAAAAAGTACTGGAAGGATTAAGATTTTTTTTTAATAGAAGTGATTTACAAATCTGTTTAACGTTCTGGCACCGGTTGATTTAAAAAAAAAAAAAAAAAAAAAAGTTTTCCACAGTAGTGCCCCTTTAACATTAGGGATTAAGGCGGAAAAGAGAGCGAAAAATTACCTTCACTTTCTATTTTACTGAAATAATGGGATTTTTTTCCACAGTACAAAATGTTCCTCTCATGGAAAAGAGTTTAATTTTGGCTTCCGACCTCTGACATTAGGGATTATCCAGCTCTGCTTCTTACATTAACTTCTTCTTTACAGGCGGATTTTTCTTACAGACAGTTTTCCTTTTTTGTATTATGTGAAACCCAATAGGGGTACAGAATAAAATGAGCAGCACCCTAAATAAAGGTGATTTGGGGGATTAATTAGATTGGCCCTCTCCATTAGAATCTTAAAGGATTAAAGGGGTATTCCAGGAAAACACTTTTTTTCCTTATATCAACTGGCTCCAGAAAGTTAAACAGATTTGTAAATGATTTCTATTAAAAAATCTTAATCCTTTCAATAATTATCAGCTGCTGAAGTTGAGTTGTTCTTTTCTGTCTAAGTGCTCTCTGATTACACCTGTCCTGGGAACTGTTTAGAGTAGAAGCAAATCCCCATAGAAAACCTCTTCTACTCTGTGCAGTTCCTGAGACAAGCAAAGATGTCAGCAGAGAGTACTGTTGCCAGACAGAAAACAACAACTCAACGTCAGCAGCTGATAATTATTGGAAGGTTTAGGATTTTTTAATAGAAGTCATTTACAAATCTGTTTAACTTTCTGGCACCAGTTCATTTTAAAAAAAAAAAGGTTTTTCCTGGAATACCCCTTTTAGCATTACATGATGCCCATTCAAATTGATGGGTGTATTTTACAGCACAGGACCAGTCCTTAAAGTGAGAGCCACTCTTTGTACCCACTCTCTTTTCTGACCAACAGATGAGGATCCTGACCAGTGTTGAGTGCGAATATTCGAAATGCGAATTTTTACCGTGAATATCGGCACTTCGGGATTTCACAAATATTTAGAATGTGTAGTGATAAAGTTAAACAAATTTGTAAATGACTTCTATTAAAAAAATTTAATCCTTCCAGTAATTATCAGCTGCTGAAGTTGAGTTGTTCTTTTCTTTCTGGAAACAGTGCTCTCTGCTGAAATCTCTGCTTGTCTTGGGAACTGCACAGAGTAGAAGAGGTTTGCTATGGGGATTTGCTTCTAAACTGGGCGGTTACCGAGACACGTGTCATCAGAGAGCACTTAGACAGAAAAGAACAACTCAACTTTAGCAGCTCATAAGTACTGAAATGATTAAGATTTTTTAATAGAAGTAATTTACAAATCTGTTTAACTTTCTGGAGCCAGTTGATATATATATAAAAAAGTTTTTTCCTGGAATACCCTTTTAACCTTTATTCTATGGTCCATCCAGTTAGACTTTCTGGTCTACAGTATGCAGGATACATCCGCCATGATACGGTTAACCTGACCTTTGGCATCACACTGGAACCAGCAAAGGTTAGGGAGAACCTGACCTGCTATATTTGGCAGATGACATTGCTTACGGCCAACGTGACCTTCTGGACTACATCAGATCCATCATCCATGTCATGGGCCACGTTTTGGTTTATGCAGAGTACATGAGCTGCATCTATAACATAGCTACAACACTTCAGCACAAATTCCCCAACGGGTCATCCAAATAGTTTTGTGTCAAGATAATTTATTCTAAACTGTATCCAAAATGGTTGGCTCTCCCTCCACTGAGACATGGTGGCTTGGCTTAGACCCATGGGCGTATCTAGAATTCACAGTGCCCCTAAGTAAACTGAGATGGTCCCCCAATGTTCTTGCACCTTAGTGGGCCCCCTCAACTTCTGGGCCCATGACATGAGAGCTGGTGGTGGTAGGGGGAGCAGTTAGTGAGAGCTCTGCTCCTATCTACACCTATTCCCCCCCCCCCCCCAGGCTCTCATGTCATGGAAGAGGGTGGGCCAGGGATCGAATATTGATGAGGCAGGGGAGCTGGGCGAGCCGGCTCCCCACCTCCAACGAATGAATGAATAAAAGCTTGAAAGGACAGAACTCTGCACCCACGACACCAAGAATAGTTAATGGACCTTCATTTTGAAAAGCTCACTGAATTCCAGTATGGTACTGTATTAGGAAACCATCACCGTTTGGGAGATTGCTTCTCTCTTAGATCTTTCAGTGCCACCCCAGGGAAAATTAAAGGGGTTATCCAGGGAAAAAAACAACAACTTTTTTTTTATATATATCAACTGGCTCCAGAAAGTTAAACAGATTTGTAAATTACTTCTATTAAAAAAAATCTTAATCCTTCCAGTACTTATGAGCTGCTGAAGTTGAGTTGTTCTTTTCTGTCTAAGTGCTCTGTGATGACACCGGTCTCTGGAACTGTCCAGAGTAGAAGCAAATCCCCATAGCAAACCTCTTCTACTCTGTGCAGTTCCTGAGACAAGCAGAGATGTCAGTAGAGAGCACTGTTGCCAGAATGAAAAGAACAACTCAACTTCAGCAGCTGATAATTATTGAAAGGATTAAGATTTTTTTAATAGAAGTCATTTACAAATCTGTTTAACTTTTTGGAACCAGTTGATATAAAAAAAAAAGTTTTTTCCTGGAATATCCCTCACATTACATGATGCCCATTCAAATTGATGGGTTTGTAGTATTTTACAGCTCAGGACCAGTCCTCTAAAGTGAGAGCCACTCTTTGTACCCACTCTCTTTTCTGACCAACAGATGAGGGTCCTGACCAGTGTCGAGCGCGTATATTGGAAATGCAAATTTTTACCGTGAATATCGTCACTTTGCGATTTCACAAATATTTAGAATATAGTGATAGATATATTCGTAATGATGAATATTCGTTTTTTAAATGCAAATTTTATGCGAATATTTATGCGAATATCGGCACATCCAGACTGGGCACTGATCCCTGCCTTCTTTTAGGTGGAAGATATAATTGCGCATGCGCATTATGTGAATTTTATTACAGATTTGCTCATTTAAAAAAAAGGGAGCGAACATAGCGAATATGCGAATTTCGCGAATATAGGATTAATATTCGTCCATA
This sequence comes from Hyla sarda, assembly GCF_029499605.1. NCBI lineage: Eukaryota > Metazoa > Chordata > Amphibia > Anura > Hylidae > Hyla > Hyla sarda. The sequence goes on from NC_079197.1 coordinate 149,167,485, forward strand.
TATTGGCAAAATATCGCAAATTCGAATATGGCCCCTGCCGCTCATCACTAATCCTGACCACTTGTATAGATAGACACCTGTAATAGTGTATGGTTTTCGAAACTGGACAACCCCTTTAAGAGCTGCCCGGGAAATGGTCTCATTAATGCGATTGTCTGCTTGGATATTAATCTCACACAAGTCACTTATCCTCTTAGGCTTTAAATAGGCGTGTAAGTCTCAGGATTACTATGGCAGGGCGTGCACGCTCCTTTCTCCTTTATCTGCTAGTGATGGTATCGGTAGATGTCAGATGATGTCAGGAGCTAATAAGTGTAATGCAACCTCAATCTCTACACCAGTGTTTCCAAAACAGGGTGCCTCCAGCTGTGGCAAAACTACAACTCCCAGCATGACCGGACAGCCAACGGCTGTCCGGTCATGCTGGGAGTTGTAGTTTTGCCACAGCTGGAGGCACCCTGGTTGGGAAGCACTGCTCTACACACATAGGACATAAGGCAGAAAATGGATTGAATCCGGCTCCCAGGAAAAAAATGGTGAATAAAACGTAACGTTTAATACTCGTGTTAGAAACAATTCGCCATAGAGATGGCAAGTGACATGTCACTCCTAAAAACGGTGGCGTTCACCCGTTTTTAGGAGTGACATGTCACTTGCCATCTCTATGGCTCCTCATCCGTGCTTCCAGCATTCACACCTGGGTATCCTCCTATCAATTGATCTGTGTTGAGCTGATCTTCCTTTCTCTACCTTTACTACCTTTACTTATAGGACATAAGGTCTGAACTGCAGAGATCCCCCCCCCCTCTACAAGCCATGATCAATGAATATGATACTGACGGCAAAGGGGGGCAGTTATAGAGGGACATCCTAGTTTTAGGGGGGGTTCAGCTAGATTGATTATCTGAGTTACATAATCACAGACACGTTAAAATTCTGTGAAATAAAGTTTATGACATTAGACCACTACTGTATTGATGTGTCTAGAATAAAGTGCTTAAAGGGGTACTCCGGTGGAAAACTTTTTTTTTTTGGTGCCAGAAAGTTAAACAGATTTGTAAATTACTTCTGTGGTAGCCCTTGGGGGGGGGGGGGGGGGGGGGGTGTTGGTAGTGGGGGTATTGTTTCGGTAGATGAGGGATTAATGTTAACCCTATAGTTCGTGACGCCAGACTAAGGGCTAGCATGCTGAGGTGATCCTCCGGCCTATCGCCCCCCTTCCCAGAAACGACAGGTGCATGTAATGAAATGACTGAAGGCCCACAATGTACTTGATCTTGGGTAACTTTACTTAAGTGCTTGCGTTACATCCAATGAACAATGACAGTCTCGGAAATACAGTCTCTATGTAGCTCAATGACTGACAATTGTTGCGGACCTTGAAATAAATTAAAGTCTCTGAATTTAGGGTAATTATTGCAGATCTGTCCGGATTTAGGGGATAGATAAGGTCCGGTGATCCTGCAGAGTGCGTGGGGATTGATACACTCAGAATTTAGAAGTTATCGGCCGTCGCTGCAAGGTTCAGGCCTAGACTCACAGATCTCAGCAGCGCAGATGCTTCTTGCTTGCTTGAACAGGAACAAGAGCCCAAGAGAGCCTGAAGATGGCCGCTGCTCCCTTATATAGGCAGGGGGCGGGGCTAATCTGATTGGTCCGAACATCCGTCATTCACTGTTACACAGTGTGATGGGATTGACTATGTCACAAGGACCTCCAAAGGTCCTAAAGCAGAAATACCATAGAGTTCACTTAACCACGCGACCCGCAGGTCCTGCTACGCTATAGACAGGTAAGTAGCTATTTATAGGGCATTTATGTAATATTTACATGCTTCCTAAGTAAGCTATTGGAGCAATAACCATCTGGATGAGAGGTGACTAGGGGTGAACTAGACAATGGGGACCCCGACGTCCTAGGGACTCTGGCCAAGGGGACCCACACACGCAGGTACCGGATAGGATACGGTACCGGGACACCACACTTCTATAAAAAAAATCTTTACCCGTCCAGTACTTTTTAGCAGCTGTATGCTACAGAGGAAATTCTTTTCTTTTTGAATTTCTTTTTTGTCTTGTCCACAGTGCTCTCTGCTGACACCTCTGTACTTGTCAGGAACTGTCCAGAGCAGCATAGGTTTGCTATGGGGATTTTCTCCTGCTCTGGACAGTTCCTGATAGGGACATCAGGTGTCAGCGGAGAGCACTGTGGACAAGACAAAAAAGAAATTCAAAAAGAAAAGAAAAAAAATGAAAAAACTTGCCTACTGAAGAAGGGGTCAATTTCAGCACCCTGAAACGCGTCTAGGCCATTTTGTCTGAACAGAGCGCTATTCAAGCACTACCTCAACACAAGCATCACTTTAATTCCAGCCGGCACGGAAGTCCGCAATCCCAATCACCTGCTGCACCAAATTACTGACCTTGTACATCCAGTTTATTGAAAGTTTGCTGCTTTAAGTCTGCCGCTTCCAGTCTACTGCTTCCAGAATGAGTCCAACATTCACACCGGTGTGCGCTGACACCACGGACCGCTGACGAGGGAGCTCCTTGCCGGAACCCTCCACCTGCCAAGGCATCTACGCCGAGATCACCGCAGAGACCACAGCACTTGCTTTCACTGGCCCGTCGCAGTACGGGACCAGTAGCCAGGGTGAGACCGATCCATCTATTACTATAAAGACTGTGTACAATCTATTCTATGCCACTTTAAAGGGTACCTCTCATCAAAAAAAACTTTTGATATATTATAGATTAATGTATGCAGAATAACTTTACAATTGCATGTTATTAAAAAATATGCTTCTTTCTATTTAATTTTCCACTTTGAAGAAATGACCACTAGGGGTCTCCCTACCAGTCCTGGCAGCAAGCATTTCAGACTCATGCTGGAGTCCTAAACACTACGAGCTGCCAGTCTGCTTTGTTCACTAAGGAGAACACTCAGAGCTGCTAGCCTGCTTTGTTCACAGCCTGTTTGGCTGTGAACAAAGCAGGCTGGCAGCTCTGAGTGTTTAGGACTCCATCATGAGTCAGAAATGCTTGCTGACAGGACTGATCGGGAAAAATACAATAGAAAGAAGCCTATTTTTCATTAACATGCTATTGGAAAGTTATTCAACATTCATTCATCTAAAATATATCAAAAGTTTATTTGATGAGAGGTACCCTTTAAGTAACCGTGCCATCTATTACCATCACTGGAACTTCTATTTTGCCGGACTAACGGTCCATTCCGGACCATTGTCACTGACAATTTATGGGCCAATATAGGTTCCATTGGGTAGTTGCCTTTTCATGTATTCTGTCATTAGGGCCCAATGACAGTCTATTATAATCGCTAATGCTCTGATCTTTTTAACAATTAGTTTTATGTTATTACTGTTTTTATTAAAAATCAGCATTTTTTCAAAAACCATCTGCCTCATTATTTATTCATTGTGTACCCAGTAGGGTGATATTCTTGAGGTGTGGTTAAATTTGTGTATTTGATTTTTCAAAAAGAAAAAAATTTCCTCTGTAGTATACAGCTGCTAAATAGTACAGGAAGGGTAAATATTTATAAAAAGAAGTAATTTACAAATCTGTTTAACTTTCTGGCACCAGTTGATAAAAAGAGAAAAACATTTTTCACCGGAGTAACCCTTTAACCCCTTAAAGACTCAGGGTTTTTCCGTTTTTGCACTTTCGTTTTTTCCTCCTTACCTTTTAAAAATCATAACCCTTTCAATTTTCCACCTAAAAATCCATATTATGGCTTATTTTTTGCGTCGCCAATTCTAATTTGCAGTGACATCAGTCATTTTACCCAAAAATGCATGGCGAAACGGAAAAAAAAATCATTGTGCGACAATATCGAAGAAAAAACGCCATTTTGTAACTTTTGGGGGCTTCCGTTTCTATGCAGTGCATATTTCGGTAAAAATGACACCTTATCATTATTCTGTAGGTCCATATGGTTAAAATGATACCCTACTTATATAGGTTTGATTTTGTCGCACTTCTGGAAAAAATCATAACTACATGCAGGAAAATTTATACGTTTAAAAATGTAATTTTCTGACCCCTATAACTTTTTTATTTTTCCACGTACAGGGCGGTATGAGGACTCATTTTTTGCGCCGTAATCTGAAGTTTTTATCGGTATGATTTTTGTTTTGATCGGACTTTTTGATCACTTTTTAATGGTATAAAAAGTGACCAAAATACGCTTTTTTGGACTTTTTGGACATTTACGCATGCGGCGATACCACATATGTTTATTATTTTTTTTTTTACACTGTTTTATTTTTTTTTATGGGAAAAGGGGGGTGATTCAAACTTTTATTAGGGAAGGGGTTAAATGACCTTTATTAACACTTTTTTTTTTACTTTTTTTTTTTGCAGTGTTATAGGTCCCATAGGGACCTATAACACTGCACACACTGATCTCTTATACTGATCATTGTTATCCCATAGGGACCTATAACACTGCACACACTGATCTCTCATCCTGATCACAGGCGTGTATTAACACGCCTGTGATCAGTGTTATCGGCGCTTGACTGCTCCTGCCTGGATCTCAGGCACGGAGCAGTCATTCGCTGATCGGACACCGAGGAGGCAGGTAAGGGCCCACCCGGTGTCCGGTCAGCTATTCGGGACGCCGCGATTTCACCGCGGCGGTCCCGAACAGCCCGACTGAGCAGCCGGGTCACTTTCACTTTCGCTTTAGAAGCGGCGGTCAGCTTTGACCGCCACTTCTAAAGGGTTAATACCGCACATCGCAGCGATCGGCGATGTGTGGTATTAGCCGTGGGTCCCGGCCGTTGATGAGCGCCGGGACCGACGCGATATGATGCGGGATCGCGGCGCGATCCCACTTCATATCGCGGGAGCCGGCGCAGGACGTAAATATACGTCCTGCGTCGTTAAAGGGTTAATACAGAGCCTAAGCCTCTTTGGCACCAGCCAGCGATTTCAATGGCTGAAAATCTTTTCCTGTGCTGCACCTATCTTCTGAAACACTTTTCCTGCTCTAAGTAAATTTCTTCTCAAACCTCTTCTTCTTATTGATGGCATATATAGATGGAGACGATATTACAGTCACAAGTCAGAACCAGGATCAGGAAAACAGGATCAGAAAAACAAAAACAAAAAACATTAAGTTGATGCCAATTGCCCCAAATAAGGGGGGAATTCCCCCCCCCCCCCCAAATCCCCTATGGCAATCAAAATAAGTCCCTGGCTTAAAGGGGTACTCTGCCTCTAGGCATCTTATCCCCTATCTATAGTGGGCGGGACAAGCAGAGCTCTGTGTAGGCTTCTGGTTTGTCAATCAGCCTGCTGTGTGAGCCGGGGGCATATCACAGAGCTTCAGAATGGCATAGAGCCATTTGCAGAGAGGATAGAAGGCTGCAGTGAAGAGGAGGACAGCCATATTTGTTTTCATTCTCCACTACCACTAGACTGGAGTATGTTTTAGATATCTCACACTGAAAATAGAATGCACACCATAATATCTAATGCAATAGCTTTATTACAAATTACAAAACAGTCGAATTACAAGTTTAAAACCATTAAAAAGGCTCTCTGAAGAGCCACAACACCGCCTCAGAGCAAGGCCATGACCTCCTGCTCCGAGTAAATGACCCCGTCCTACTGGTAACCAAATGACAATCAGTGTCGCCTCCATGTGGCTATGAACATGCAGGTACATACACAGACAGAGCAAGCACTCCTATGATAACAATGTAGTCCTATATCACAACAGTCATGCAAACAATACTATACTGGAGCAATGCTGTCTTATACAATACCACAATAGCACAGCTACAATCCACAGAGACCAGCGACACAGGTGCTACAACACAGGACGGGGTCAAAGAACCCCATGCGTTCCGTCGCAAGCGACTTCCTCAGGGGTATTTTTCTATTGTTTTAGGTATCTACCTCTATGTATATAAAGGGAGAGATAGAGAAAGAGTGATAGATAGATGTGTGTCATCCAACTTTCTCAGACTCTTGAATGGCTGATATCCTACTTTGCTATTCAGGAGTCTGAGAAAGCTGAATGACAACCAATATGGCTGTCACCATGTGTCTCATCCAGTTTTCTTAGACTCCTGAATGGCTGATCAGTTTCTTTGCCATTCAGAAGTCTGAGAAAGCTGGATGACAACCTATATGGCTGTAACATGTGCAGCATAAAAACAGAAAGGAGGGAATTACAGAGCAGCCTGCAGTGATAGGAGGAATGCCCAGAGTTCCCAAGACCCAATGATGCAGAGCAAACTCAGGGAGGAAGTGAGGTCATGTGCTTGCCTAGGAGCCGCCTCCTCCAGAGCAAAGGATGTCAAAGCAAGTGAGCGTCGGAAAGAAGGTATTTGTGAGAGAAATATAGGTGCTAGACACATATAAAGTACATAATCAGGATCAGGTACTAAATAACATATGATGACAGGTATTTTTTAATGTAGATGAAACTTGATTATTAGGCTGATCAGCTTCAAGAACATTAAATTCGTTTTTCTTACATTGGGGCAGTGTTTTCCAACCAGGCTGTCCAGGCATGCTGGGAGTTGTAGTTTTGCCACAGCTGTAGGTACCTTGGTTGGGAAACACTGTGTTGAAAAAAAGGTTTTCCAACCCAGCTTTTATTCTCATGCAGCAAGAGGAGAGTATGAGCTGAGTTTCCATTTTGTGCATGCACTGTGCTAGGTCCAATAAAAGCCTGAGATAGTCTAATGCGGTGTTCACCAGCCTGTGGGTCTCCAGCTGTTGCCAAACGACTATTTCCATGATTTCAGGACAGGCAGGTTGGGGAATTCTGTTGTAACAGATGAAAGTCCTTATGTATAAAAAAAAAAAAATTCCAAGTTGACTATTTGAAAATGGGTTTGATGGCTTATATATTGGTTACTCTTGTAGTCTACAAGTTTGTTTGTGCCTCCAGAATTATATGGGTGAGGTTGTAAGAAGGAACATAGAGTGTGAATGGACAATGATTTATAAATGGTTGATGGATTCATAACAGATGATAGCATCAGCCAGGGATTCCTTTCAGTCCTCCAGTAACTATCCATGGGATGGGAATAAATCAGTAAGATATTTTTGTTTCCCACCCAGGCCATTCATAAAGTGTCTGGATTCCAAGTGTGTTTCCAATGATTTCAGCCACACACTGTTCCAAAATCCCAATGTGTGGCCCCTTAAAGGAGTACTCCGCTGCTCAGCATTTGGAACAAACTGTTCCGAAAGCTGGAGCCGGGAGCTTGTGACATCATGCCCCACCCCCTCAATGCAAGTCTATGGGAGGGGGCGTGACAGCTGTCACGCCCCCTCCCATAGACTTGCATTGAGGGGGCGGGGTGTGACATCATGAGGGGGTGGGGCTATAACATCACAAACTCACGTCAGAACAGTTTGTTACAAACGCTGAGCAGTGGAGTACCCCTTTAAAGGGTTCCCCCAGAATGCACTGAATTGACCTATGAAGAAATCATCAAAATCCTGTATTTAACTTTGGATGGGTACAGAGAAGAAGACAACTTAGCTTTTCTGACATGTCTGTTTTCATATATATATATAAATATTATTATTATTATTATTATTCTTTTGCAAGAAACCACAATACAGCTTACACATACACAAAAACCTAAAACCAAACTGTGGTGGCCCAGTACAGAAATGGCCCTTCTTCTGTACACTATTGGTCCTATCAGGTGGACTCAGTCCCAGTCCTCTGGCCTTCACACTTCTCAGAACTCTCATCACATCTTTGGTTGTATAAAGAGTTAATGTATTATATTCATGTTCATATGCCTTTAAATGTTGTTACTAAGCCTGTGTAACCAGGGAAGGTGCCAGTGACCAGGTGACTTGTTGGTGACCTATGGGATTCCTCCAAATTGCTCCTTTATAAACCAGGGAGGAGCTAGCCTAGTCAGTTCAGTTCTAAGCATTCTGAGGTTCAGTGAGGACCTGAGAGTGTCTGGTGTCCTGAGACCAAGGCCTAGTCACGCAGCCACGCTTCCATCATCAGTGAACCCCCTTCAGGTGAAAGTCAAAACCTCTAAGCCTAAATACAGAGGTGAAGTCTAGTCAGCATTGTCAAGTCTGTCAAGTCTAAAGTCAGCGTGGGATTGCATAATTCCATGTCCAATGTCCAAGTCCACTACAAATCCCAGTGAGACCTCAAGTCTCCTAAAGTCCCTGGTCATCTTCTTGGGCCTAAACTGAGCTGTAAAGACTCTAACATCTGTTTGCCTCAGTAAAGCTGCCATTGTTCTGTAAACTTGCATCAGAGTGATTATTTGTCCTGCGCCTGGCCCAGGAACCAGCGGCCATACCTCAGGTGGTGTAGAGGATTAACACACCTTGCCGTCAGGAACACAAGAGGTCAATAACATCTGCTTCTAGGGTTAACAACATCTGCCCTTCCATCACACCCTCACCACAAAACACTCCCACATTCCACCCAACATATCTGTTTTAATAAGTATTTTATTCTCCATTATGTAACAACATTGAGACAGAAGTCTGTATTCTGCTATTCCTTAGTTGTCCCTCCTGGAATGGTCCCATTCCCCTTAAGATGTTCCTCTACATTTTGTGACATCTATTAAGGCCCCTTTCACACTGCGGTTGTGCCCCGTCTGAAATCGTCCGTCAGGCACTTTTTTTTTCTTTTTTTTGGTGCCTTTAATGGCTGTTAATCTGGATGTGGCACAACTGGCAACAATGGCTCCCGATGGCTCCCATTTACTATTATGGGGTCTGTTGGGTGCTGTTGTTTTGTGACGAGAGTAGCGGGAGAAAAAGACATTGCATGATGTATTTTTTCTCCCGCTACTCTCCCCGGGTTTCCCGACGGACATCGCACTACCGTATCACAATGTCAGTGTGAAAGAAGCCTTACAGGGAATTTTCCTTGATGTGGTTCTAGCACCTCTGCTCCAGATTATTTACCCCTGGAGCTGTGATATGATGGCACAATATATTACATGGCAAAATGGAAACTTCAACTAATAAATACAGTAAATGTATCAGTGTCAACTCACAACTACTCTGGTATAAACATCGCTACAAAACACTACTACAATTCCAGCCACCACACCCATCCATTCCCGTCTATGGGGGGGGGGGGGGGAGGCACATCGGGTATGTATTAGCCGTCATGCCCCCTCCCATAGACATGAATGGAGGGGTGTGGCGTGATATCACAAACACAGAAGCTGCAAGCTGACATGTTCCGGAGGTCACCGCTGTCGGCCCGGAGATTGCTGGGTTCCCCAGCGGTGGGGGGGGGGGGGGGGGGGTGGGGGGAGGCACGTCGGTGGGACCCCCAGGATCTAACATCTTATCCCCTATCCAAAGATGTTTTCAGTGGAGTACCCTTTTAAGGCTACAGAGGCAAACAACATCCATCAACCAGTCAGCAACATGCTTCATCGTGTAAAATGTGAAAAGAATAACCCGTAAATCACCATTGTAGAATACAACGGTAGACCTCCACTGAAGCTAAACATAGGTGCCAAGAATAAATACAGTAGGGGTAGGGTCACACGGAACGGATCCACAACGTATTTTACGCTGCATATCCTCCGGTGACCTGACCCATTTTGTGCCTCCAGCTGTTGCCACCCCCATTCCCCTGCCTCGCTCCGCCCCTGGCCTGCTCGCAGTAGCAATCCACCGCTACGAGCAGCCACACAGAGGGCCTGCGAGTCGGCCAGTGCACTCTGACATCGCAGAGCAGCTGTCATGTCTAAGTACACTGCACATCACTTTGTAATGACATGTACACTGCACATGGCCTCAACTCAGACATCGTGGAGCAACTGCGATGTCTGAGTACACTGCACTAGGATGAGTACACTGCACCGCGATGTCAGAGTGCACTCACCGACTCGTAGGCCCCCTGTGTGGCTGCTCGTAGCGGCGGCTTGCTGCTGCGAGCAGGCCAGGGCGGAGCGAGGCGGGGGAACGGGGGTGGCAACCGCTGGAGGCACAAAGTGGGTCGGGTCACTGGCAGATCTGCAGCGTAAAATGCGCTGCGGATCCATTACGTGTGACCCTACCCTAAAGAAGAAAGTGATTTGATCCCCAGCTGATTTTGTACATTTCCCACTGACAAAGAAATTATCAGGCTATAATTTTATTGGTAGGTACATGTACATGCAGCAGAATTGTCGCATGAGTTTTTTTTATTAAATCCCCCCAATGCTCAAAATCATGTCACTCAACAAAAAGTTTGAAGTTGCCTAATGAAAGTATTCAGCACATCTCTCTAAAATGGTGTATTTAAAGGGGTACTCCACTGCCCCAGCGTTTGGAACATTTTGCTCTGAACGCTGGGTGCAGGCTGCGGGGGTTGTGACATCACGGCCATGCCCCTTGTGATGTCACGCCACACCCCCTCAATGCAAGTCTATGGGAGGGGGCTTCGCCCCCTCCCATAGACTTGCATTGAGGGGGTGTGGTGTCAGGAGGGGCGTGGCCGTGACATCACGACCTCCGCAGCCTGCACCCAGCGTTCAGAACAAAATGTTCCAAATGCTGGGGCAGTGGAGTACCCCTGCAGTTGGGGGTTTTACAATGCAGTCACAAATACATAACAACTGCCTTGTAAAATCCACACTGTGTGTATGTGAATGCACCCAAATAATGCTTTGGCACAGTTTTTTTTTTTTTTTTTTCGCTTTTTGTTTTGTTTTTTGTTTTTTTAAATTGGGATCCCTGGCTAAGAAAACCCACTCTTAGAGCATGCAGCTTCTTGGACAAAATGTCAACATGGCAAAACCACAAAACAAGTACAAAAACACAATGGGGCGGCTTTATGTAAAATTGATCAATTGTCATAAATCCATCACTTCTTATGTTAAATGCCTTATTTAGGAAGACCCTGCAGCAGTTGTTACCCCCACATTCCCATATGGACATGGAATCAGAATTATGCAGAGCACAACTCATTTACAAACAATTGCTGCTACCTATTAGTTAGGTGATGGGAAACAACACAAGGTCCGGCATAGCACCCCCTTGTTGATGAATATAGCACACACTAGGGGAGAGACTCTGGAGAATTGTCCTACAGCACCATTTATTACTTTATTACTCTAAATTGGTCATGTGATCGCCGGTCTGACTCTTCAAACCGTCCAATGCTTAATGGTCAAAACAGGATGTCAGTTCTGCATCTGACTTTCTGTTAACTACAAGATGACATCATCACCTACCAGATCCCTCCCAGCTCCATCTGCTGTCTCTATGGGATCAGGATATATAGTAGTTATACACCTCCTCTCCAGCTCTATCTGTATACTGCTGCTGCTATCTCTATGGGATCCGGATATATGTAGCAGGTATACACCTCCCCTCCAGCTCAAACTGTATACTGCTGCTGCTATCTCTATGGGATCAGGAGATATATATATATAGCAGTTATACACCTCCTCTCCAGCTCTATCTGTATACTGCTGCTGCTATCTCTATGGGATCAGGATATATGTAGTAGTTATACACCTCCCCTCCAGCTCAAACTGTATACTGCTGCTGCTATCTCTATGGGATCAGGATTTATATATATAGCAGTTATACACCTCCTCTCCAGTTCTATCTGTATACTGCTGCTGCTATCTCTATGGGATCAGGATATATATATATATATATATTTATATATATAGCAGTTATACACCTCCTCTCCAGTTCTATCTGTATACTGCTGCTGTTAGCTATATGGGATCAGGATATATAGTAGTTATACACCTCCCCTCCAGCTCTATCTGTATACTGCTGCTGCTATCTCTATGGGATCAGGATATATATAGTAGTTATACACCTCCCCTCCAGCTCAAACTGTATACTGCTGCTGCTATCTCTATGGGATCAGGATTTATATATATATATATATATATATATATATATAGCAGTTATACACCTCCTCTCCAGTTCTATCTGTATACTGCTGCTGTTAGCTCTATGGGATCGGGATATATAGCAGTTATACACCTCCTCTCCAGTTCTATCTGTATACTGCTGCTGTTTGCTTTATGGGATCGGGATATATAGCAGTTATACACCTCCCTGAGGCTGTGTTCACAAATTGCATTTTTTGCTGCATTTTGTAAGTTTTTAACATGGTCTTCTCAAAATTGTGGCAAAAAGTGCTATTCACCGCAATTGTGCAAATCATTATTTTTAAAAGTTGCAGCAGTGACTACCAAAATGCAGTGAAAATTTGAAAAAGTGCAGGAATAATTCAACAGGTAAATACCTATGTAAAACCTTCAAATCTTCATAAAATTTCTCAAATGTGATTATAGGCCTCATGACCGTATTTCTCTAAAAACACACTTTGAATAAGAAGGGGTTGAACATTAATACTAATAATTCATGAGTTATATTAAATAATAATTATTAACTATTAAATATTTATTATAACAAATATTAAATACATAATAAATATATGAATTAATTATTGAACTAATTAATTAATGATTAGTAATAGATTAATCAGCACATAATTGTAGACTTATTTTAAAGGAGTACTGAAGACTATTCCCACTCCGTTGTATCTGGACTGAAAAAAATAAATAGAAAGCAAACTTTCACTCACCTTCCTGTGTCCCCAGGAGCGCCACTACAGCTGTTCGGTCCTCCGGTCTGATCTTCTTCCTTCTTCCGTGTGCATGGATCATCACACTGCGCTCAGCCTATCACCCGCTTTCCCCAGGAGCGCCGCTACAGCTGTTCGGTCCTCCGGTCTGGTCTTCTTCCTTCTTCCGTGTGCATGGATCATCACACTGCGCTCAGTCTATCACCGGCCACGGATATCGCCGTGGCCAGTGATAGACTGAGCGCAGTGTGACGATCCGTGCACACGGGAAAAGGAAGAAGACTGGACCAAAGGACCGATCAGCTGTAGTGGAACTCCGGGGGAAAGCGGGTGATAGGCTGAGCGCAGTGTGATGATCCATGCACACGGAAGAAGAAAGACCAGACCAGAGGACGGAACAGCTGTAGCGGCGCTCCGGGGGAATGCAGGAAGGTCCCCCTTTACAGTGTATCGGTAGAGTATCTTTACATGATATACTGTATAACCCTTGTCTAATACAAAGAAAGCCATAGGAGACCACATTGGTATAGAAATCTTGAACACAACTGTGGTATGCCTTGGGGGGTGTATGGTAGTTGGGGGTGTTGTGATAGATGAGAGGTTAATGTTAACCCTATAGTTCGTGACGCCAGGCTGAGGACTAGTATGCTGAGGTAATTCTTCGGCCTATCGTCGCCCTTCCCAGTAACGATAGGTGCATGCAAATAATGACTGAAGGTCCACAAGGTACTTGAACTTGGATAACTTTACTGAACGGCTTGCGGTACATCCAATGCACAATAACAGTCTCAAGAATACGGTCTCTATATAGTGCAATGACTGACAGTTGCTGCGGACCTTGACTTTAGATACAGTCTCTGAATTTAGGGTAATTTTGCAGATCCGTCCGGATTTAGGGGATAGATAAGGTCCGGTGATCTTGCAGAGTGCTTAGGGATTGATACACTCTCAATTTAGAATCGATCAGCCGTTGCCGCAAGGCTCGGGCCTAATTCACTGCGGGAGATAGCTGTATAAGTCCTTCCTCGTCAGGAGCGCAGGAGCAAAGAGAGAGAGAGCAATGGCCGCCGCTCCCTTTTATGGGCAGGGGCAGGGCCACTTTCACTGGTCCAATTAACTGTCACTCACCGTTACAAAGAGTGATGGGAGATATACGTCATAGGGACCTGCAAAGGTCCTGAAGCACAAAACCATAGAGTTCACCTGATCATGTGACCCGCAGGTCCTGCTACGCTATGGACAGGTAATTAACTATTTATTTACATTTATACAATCCTATAGATATAAATCCCAAATGGTTACTGGATAATTACTATCTGGATGAGAGGTGACTAGGGGTGAACTAAACAATAAGGACCCCGACGTCCTAGGGACTCTGGCTAAGGGGACCTATATACACAGGTACCGGATAGGATACGGTACCGGGACACCACAAACCCCCTTACTTAAGATAAGTCGACCTCGACGCCTGCCCCCTAAGACAGAGGGACTAGGACTAGAACAGGATGATCTATACATTTGCTATACATCCTAACTAAACATTGAACACATTTACATTCTCTGATACTCTTACTAGTATCTGAACTAGACAATTAGAAATCTATCTAGACATAAATGCTATCTAGACATTAATGAAGCTATCTATCCTTTAGTTTCTAGCTTCTTACACATTCTATTAACCTTATGATACACTATAAAGCTTACTAGACAATTAGGCAGCTATTTGACATGTAGTTGCTAGCTCCTAAGACATTGTATTAGCTCTCTACACATTTTTATGAGGCTAAACTAAACATTAGTACAGCTCTATATACGTTTAGTTTCAAGCTGACTAGACATTTTTTATTATCTCACACATTTTATTCGCCAACAATAAGTTACCTATTAGTACACGAAAGGTATACTGGCTAGCCGGAAGCTAGGTCACAGTAAAGGTGGCTGCTAGGGTCTATCGGCTACACGCTACTTATCTCTAGAGCACTTTCAAAACAACCTAACTAGGTTATCCTTAGAAATACTTGTTTAATCCTATATTTGCAAGAGCACCTACTGGCCAGGCTTCCCTATTATTTTTGTTGAGACAGGTGCTAGCGATGGGCGACAGCAATAATACTACCCACGGAGAAGCCGGAGTGTTACCTGTTGAGTTACCTACTAAACACCTTTAGCATTCTATACATTTATATGTACAAGAATTATTTATGTTTTTAGTGTTGAGTGTACACGTGCAGCACGTCGATATTTTCTGTGTACAGCTCTGACTTACTTTTTATGTACACAGACACGAGGATATCTTCCTGTGTACAAGGACCATATACATATCTACTATACAGACCTATATCAACACTCCAACATGGTTCAGGCACATTCACCTGATAAGTGCAACATTTAGCATAAGAGTTCTTATGAAGCTGCTGGTATATACATAAAATAGACGTGTAAGGATCAGCAGTCCACCTACACTAGGAGTCCAAAAAAATATACAAATTGGCTTATAAGGATCAGCAGTCCACCTACACTAAGAGTTCAATTAAAGAGAAAGGTAAACACAGCCTTAACCACAACTCAGCCGGGTACAGTCCTATTGCCTCACTTTGATCCCAGCTAGTAAGCCTATAACCCCTTCTAATGCTGCTTTTCACCACTCCATCCTCACCAATGTGGTATGGCAAAGCTATGTCAATTCTACACCTGCCCCTGATGTTGGCGGATACAGAGGAATCCGGAGAGGCACTAGAAGAGTAAAGAAGAATATTCTTTAAAGAGACTCTAAAGTAATGTCAGATTGTTTCTTGTGTTAACCACTTTTATTTTGCAGCAACCAAGTTCAAGAATTGTGCCTAGCAGGACTGTGCTAAGATTGTTCCAGTTCAAAGTTCAGCAACATAACCACTAAGCTTGTGCCTGACTATTAAGTCAAGAGACTCCTAGCCTGTAGGAGATTCATTAAGGGCTTGAGTACCATCTCCAAACTAGGATGGACCCATGACTCTTTCGTTGGTACTCTGGAAGCAGGCAAACTCTCCATGTTAGAAGAGGGCCTTGGTACATACATTGGTACCTGTGTAGGAGGAAAACTCTCATTGCTCCGAGAGGGCCTAGGTACGGTCTTTGGTGCCCGCAATTTGGGCTTACTTTCTTGAACTTGAGCAGGACTTGACTCTCGACAATCTGTAGAAAATTAAGAACTTGGCTCTTTGCTGTACATAGAAGATGATGAACTTGGCTGTGGAGGCTCCTCCTCCTTGGGTACGCTGGTGGAGGCTTTAGGAGCAGACCTTTTCGGCCTCAAGTTGAAGGGATCAGACTCCCAATCCGTTGACGGGAAGGGAAGCTGTGTTGGGGCTGTTGGTCTGGTGACCGCTGCAGCCCATTCTTCACGAAGGCTCTGGACAGGGGTGTACTCCACAATTTCACCCACCTCCAAGGTGTAGAACTTCTTATGGAGATATGGCTTTTGCACTGCTCGCCGGTTTACGAGGATGGTCTGCCCAGTGTGGCAGTCAAGGAGTGTCCCATAACCTCTGACCTTGTCGAACTTGGCCACAGTTGCTCTTCTTCTTTCTAATGGCTCCTCCCCTTCTCGGGGGTGATCCCATTTGCGGATGTACAATGCCTCCATTTCTTTGGTATTTTCTTGATACCGCACTTTTTCCTCATAAGACAAATGCACATGCTTGGGGGCATAGAGTTCTTTGTGTCGGGCCTTTAGCTTTTCCATCAATACGGCCAGCTTGGCTTCTTGATGGGCCCTTTCTTTTTCTGCAGTTGGGATTGGTGGGAGATGTACTCGATCAGCTCCGGCTCATCTCCGAACACCCATTGCGGCCATTTTGGTGAGCACGGTCGTGCACTTGGCAAGCTTGATCGAGGTATGACCTCAGGGCTGGAGGAGAAAGAATAGGCCGCCTCTGGCGGGGTACTCACAGCAGACTCCTCCGACAGGATCTTGGCCCATGAGCCCCAGGTCCTGTGGTGAGGGGACAATCTCACCGGTGATGCACCTCCAGGTGTCCCTGCGCTGTCCGCTGGAGGTGTCTCTGGCCAATCGTCGTCATCATCAGGCAGTGGGGGAAGATTGCAGGCCCCCTCTTCATCTAATGACAACCGAGGCAGACGGTCAGCAAGTTCTTGGAAAAGTCGGGCTGCGAATGCCACAACTTTCCGCTTTTCAGGCGCCATTTTGCCAACTTCACCACGTGGAACGCTGCTCTCCACCATGTCTGTACTCTCCGGCTCTCCGTGCAGACTGAAGAGGTCGCTGGGCGTCTTTTATAGTGGGCTTCTCCAAAATGGCGCCCGGTAGGAAGGACACTATCGGTGCAGCACGGACTTCCGGTCCCTCCAGAAATGACTCCTGTATCTCTGAGTTCCCTTTCGGCTGCGACACTGCAACTTGGTGGCCACGTCCAGGGGTGGGACGTGGCGCTGCACTGGCTTTCTTTGCACGCTTTTACGGCAGCAGTTCGGCTCCGCCTGTGCCGACCAGACCAAAGGATCGCAGCATGAACTCATTGCGCAGTTTACACATTTCAGTTGTAGATAGATCTTCGCCTTCCCCCTTACTTTTCTCGTGGCCCCCTTGTATGGTGCACCACGGGCACCGCTCCTGTACACAGCAACATGGTTTACAGCACGTGAAAAAACTTTGTTTTCTGGGGGGAGTACACTTTCACTAGTGGTGACTGTAGTAGGCACACAACCGAATCCTGTTCGTGCAATGCCAAAAAGGCTTTGTGGGATGCCTTGGGGGGTGTATGGTAGTTGGGGTGTTGTGATAGATGAGGGGTTAATGTTAACCGTATCGTTCGTGACGCCATGCTGAGGGCTAGTATGCTGAGGTAATTCTCCGGCCTATCGCCACCCTTCCCAGTAACGATAGGTGCATGCATAAAATGACTGAAGGTCCACAAGGTACTTGAACTTGGATAACTTTACTGAACGGCTTGCGGTACATCCAAGGCACAGTAAGTCTCAGGAATACAGTCTCTATATAGTGCAATGACTGACAGTTGTTGCGGACCTTGACTTTAGATACAGTCTCTGAATTTAGGGTAATTTTGCAGATCCGTACGGATTTAGGGGATAGATAAGATCCGGTGATCTTGCAGAGTGCTTAGGGATTGATACACTCTCAATTTAGAATTGATCAGCCATTGCCGCAAGGCTCGGGCCTAACTCACTGCGGGAGATAGCTGTACAGGTCCTTCCTCGTCAGGAGCGCAGGAGCAAAGAGAGAGAGCAATGGCCGCCGCTCCCTTATATGGGCAGGGGCAGGGCCGCTTTCACTGGTCCAATTAGCTGCCACTCACCTTTACAAAGAGTGATGGGAGATATACGTCATAGCCTGAAGCACAAAACCATAGAGTTCACCAAATGGTTACTGGATAATTACTATCTGGATGAGAGGTGACTAGGGGTGAACTAAACAATAAGGACCCCGACGTCCTAGGGACTCTGGCTAAGGGGACCTATATACACAGGTACCGGATAGGATACGGTACCGGGACACCACACATCAGTCTATATTTTAATAAAAATATGATAAAAATAACAAAAAGCCCATTACATAGTATTCTATATAGCAGTATTTTCCAAACAGTGTGCCTCCAACTGTTGCAAAACTACAACTCCCAGCATGCCCAGACAGCCGAAGGATGTCTGGGCATGGTGGGAGTTGTAGTTTTGGAACAGCTGGATGCACACTGGTCGAGAAACACCGCTATATAATATAAATATAATAAAAATATAATAAAAATAACAAAAAGCCCATTACATAGTATCCTATATAGCAGTATTTTCCAAAGAGTGTGCCTCCAGCTGTTGCAAAACTACAACTCCCAGCATGCCCAGACAGCCGAAGACTGTCTGGGCGTGGTGGAAGTTGTAGTTTTGGAACAGCTGGAGGCACACTGGCCGAGAAACGCCGCTATATAATATAAATATAATAAAAATAACAAATAGCCCATTACATAGTATCCTATATAGCAGTATTTTCCAATCAGTGTGCCTCCAGCTGTTGCAAAACTACAACTCCCAGCATGCCCAGACAGCCGAAGACTGGGAGTGGTGGGAGTTGTAGTTTTGGAACAGCTGGAGGCACACTGGCCGAGAAACGCCGCTAAATAATATAAATATAATAAAAATAACAAATAGCCCATTACATAGTATCCTATATAGCAGTATTTTCCAATCAGTGTGCCTCCAGCTGTTGCAAAACTACAACTCCCAGCATGCCCAGACAGCCAAAGGCTGTCTGAGCATGGTGGGAGTTGCAGTCTTGGAACAGCTGGATGTGCACTGGTCGAGAAACACTGCTATATAATAGAAATATAATAAAAATAACAAAAAGCCCATTACATAGTATCCTATATAGCAGTGTTTTCCAAACAGTGTGCCTCCAGCTGTTGCAGAAAACTACAACTCCCAGCAGGGAATTGTAGTTTTGGAACAGCTGGATGCACACTGGTCGAGAAACACCGCTATATAATATAAATATAATAAAAATATAATAAAATTAACAAATCATAAAATGTTGCAGTATCTTGTAATACCTTTTTTATTGGACTAACAGCATTTTGTAGAGACAAGCTTTTGGGATTCCTCCCTTTATCAAGTCCAAAGCAAATCCGTATCACTGGACTAATACGGCTACTCAAATTTACTACATAAAAATAACAAAAAGCCCATTACATAGTATCCTATATAGCAGTATTTTCCAAACAGTGTGCCTCCAGCTGTTGAAAAACTACAACTCCCAGCATGCCCAGACAGCCAAAGGCTGTCTGGGCATGGTGGGAATTGTAGTTATGGAACAGCTGGATGCACACTAGTCGAGAAACACCACTATATAATATAAATATAATAAAAATATAATAAAAATAACAAAAAACCCATTACATAGTATTCTATATAGCAGTATTTTCCAAACAGTGTGCCTTCTGCTGTTGCAAAACTACAACTCCCAGCATGCCCAGAAAGCCAAAGGCTGTCTGGGTATGCTGGGAGTTGTAGTTTTGGAACAGCTGGATGCACACTAGTCGAAAAACACCGCTATATAGCAAGGATTGAAAATATGTACATTACGTTATAAAGCCTATAAAGGTCTTTAAGAATAATAATAATAATAATAATAATAATAATAATCATGTCCTATCTATGACTTTCCTACAGGACTTCACATAGTCACGCCGCATTTGGCTGTCCAAGCATGCTGGGAGTTGTAGTTTTGCTGGTTGGTAAATACTGCTATATAGGATACTATAGGCCATTCTAGGTCTATGTGTATCAGATCTCTCTTTCCTCTATACTAGATTGCGGGGAGCTGTCACCTTCTGATCCTGTCCCAATAATAACAACATACAGGATGTTATTCCTGGCAGCCAGGGGGCTTCATTGCAACGTCCAGTCATTGAGGGGTTACTACTATGAGGCTGACGTCACAGTCTTTAGGGATTCCATAGTCAGGGCAAGGGAAGGTGAATGTTTTGTGGCTCCTCCCTGGCTCTGTACTCAGCTCTGAATGATCCACAGATCAGAGACTTGTGTGACAAGGAGGAGAACACTATATAGCGGCTATTATACCTCTATCTATGTGGCTGTCTGCCTGAGGACCCTCACAGGTAAGGCTGACTATATAGCAGTATTAGCACCATAGTGCGGCATGATGTAATCATTTATAATGCAATGACTGCTGCCCTGATGCCCACCTCTACCCTGGCATGAGTCGATGGCTAGCACAATGATCGCCTATGGCTTTCTATAGACTCTACGGATTCATTGCAATAGACAAGGGTTGTATAGGATAATATACAACCCGTGTCTATACAATCCTTGTCTATACAATCCTTGTCTATATAATCCTTGTCTATACAACCCTTGTCTATACAATCCTTGTCTATACAACCCTTGTCTTTATAATCCTTGTCTATACAACCCTTGTCTATACAACCCTTGTCTATAC
This sequence comes from Hyla sarda, assembly GCF_029499605.1. Lineage (NCBI taxonomy): Eukaryota > Metazoa > Chordata > Amphibia > Anura > Hylidae > Hyla > Hyla sarda. The sequence goes on from NC_079197.1 coordinate 149,188,045, forward strand.
AATCCTTGTCTATACAACCCTTTTCTATACAATCCTTGTCTATACAACCCTTGTCAATACAACCCTTGTCTATACAATCCTTGTCTATACAACCCCTGTCCATACAACCCCTGTCTATACAACCCTTGTCTATACAACCCTTTTCTATACAATCCTTGTCTATACAACCCCTGTCTATACAACCCCTGTCTATACAACCCTTGTCTATACAACCCTTGTCTATACAACCCTTTTCTATACAATCCTTGTCTATACAACCCCTGTCTATACAACCCCTGTCTATACAACCCCTGTCTATACAACCCCTGTCTATACAACCCCTGTCTATACAACCCCTGTCTATACAACCCTTGTCTATACAACCCTTGTCTATACAACCCTTGTCTATACAATCCCTGTCTATACAACCCTTGTCTATGTAATCCTTGTCTATACAACCCTTGTCTATACAATCTTTGTCTATACAACCCTTGTCTATACAATCCCTGTCTATACAACCCTTGTCTATGTAATCTTTGTCTATACACCCCCTGTCTATACAACCCCTGTCTATACAACCCCTGTCTATACAACCCCTGTCTATACAACCCCTGTCTATACAACCCTTGTCTATACAACCCTTGTCTATACAACCCTTGTCTATGTAATCCTTGTCTATACAACCCTTGTCTATACAATCCCTGTCTATACAATCCTTGTCTATACAATCCTTGTCTATACAATCCTTGTCTATACAACCCCTGTCTATACAACCCCTGTCTATACAACCCTTGTCTATACAACCCTTTTCTATACAATCCTTGTCTATACAACCCCTGTCTATACAACCCCTGTCTATACAACCCCTGTCTATACAACCCATTTCTATACAACCCATTTCTATACAACCCTTGTCTATACAACCCTTTTCTATACAACCCTTTTCTATACAACCCTTGTCTATACAACCCTTATCTATACAACCCTTGTCTATACAACCCTTTTCTATACAGGCCTTGTCTATACAATCCTTGTCTATACAACCCTTGTCTATACAACCCTTGTCATATATCCCTTGTCATACAACCCTTTTCTATACAACCCTTGTCTATACAATCCTTGTCTATACAATCCTTGTCTATACAATCCTTGTCTATACAATCCTTGTCTATACAACCCTTGTCTATACAACCCTTGTCTATAGAACCCTTGTCATACAACCCTTTTCTATACAACCCTTGTCTATACAATCCTTGTCTATACAACCCTTGTCTATACAACCCTTGTCTATACAACCCTTGTCATACATACCTTGTCATACAACTCTTTTCTATACAACCCTTGTCTATACAACCCTTGTCTATACAACCCTTTTCTATACAAATAGACTTCACATATGACATATAGATGTAGCAGAGCCGAATGTGTTTAATCTCTGCGCACAATCCGGATAATGCGGTTCGACTATCTGGAGTGCGTTAGGAGAGTCCTAGATAGGACATGATTATCGTGCCAAACGACTAACTCAGCACCACTATATCTTAAAGACTATATGAAATATTTTGGACCCTTGCTATGTAGCTGTGTATCCCAACCGGTGTGCCTCAATATACACTGTAACAGGGAGTGGTAGCTGTAATGATACCGCCTTATGGAGGGGCCCCATAGACTACTGCTGATCTATTTATCATTGTACAAAAATCTGACTATTTCAACGATTCACATAGGACAATGACCTATAGATGTAGCAGAGCCGAATTTGTTTCATCTTTGCGCACAGTCAGGACGATGCGGTACGACTACCTGGAGTGCGTTCATATTTTAGACCCTTGCTATATAGCAGTGTTTGCCAACCAGTGTGCCTCCAGCTGTTGCAAAACTACAACTCCCAGCATGCCCGGACAGCCAACGGCTGTCCGGGCATGCTGGGAGTTGTAGTTTTGCAACAGCTGGAGGCACACTGGTTGGAAAATACTGCTATATAAGATGCTATGTCGTTTTTACCCTACTTTTATTAGCATCTAGATTTTTATGTTCAATATTTCTATACCTATGTGGTGTAGGATGTGAAAGTTTTCTTCATTACAGTGATTTGATGTGTATATTATCTATAGTATTAAAAAATATTATTCTACTATACTCTGCAGTAAAACTAAAAGTACAGCCACTAGCTCCTTCCTATGATTGTATTAACGTTCATCCTGATCCTTCTGGTTCACGCACCGAGGGGGGGAGATTGATCAAAACCTGTGTAGTAGAGGAAGAGAGGCTGAGTTGCCCATAGCAACCAATCAGCTCGCTTCTTTCCTTTTTAAAAAGGCCTGTGAAAAATGAAAGAAGCGATCTGATTGGTTGCTATGGGCAACTGGGCAACTTTTCCTTCTACATAGGTTTTGATAAACCTGGATGCTGGAACAGCAATGAGGACTGTCACTAACACAGGCAGGGTAGTAAGGGGAAGGGAATTGGATGCGCATGCCATTCAGGTTGCGCGGAAAGTTGGATGAGGACCATAACAGTGGGCACTGTAATGGCTGCAATGTTTAGCTGTTCAGGATGTGTTGAAGGGGTACTCCGGTGAAAACCTTTTTTCTTTTAAATCAACTGGTGGCAGAAAGTTAATCATATTTGTAAATGACTTCCATTAAAAAATCTTAATCCTTCCTGTACTTATTAGCTGCTGAATACTACATAGGAAATTCTTTCTGCCACCAGTTGATTTAAAAGAAAAAAGGTTTTCACCGGAGTACCCCTTTAAAGTAAAGTGAACCAAAAAAAACAGAATAGGACAGTACTTAAAGGGGAACTCTTGTTTTCAAATCAACAGGTGCCAGAAAGTCCTTCCAGTGCTTATCAGCCGCTGTATTCCCTACAGGAAGTTGTGTAGTTCTTTCCAATCTGACCACAGTGCTCTCTGCTGACACCTCTGTCCGTGTCAGAAACTGGGCAGAGCAGGAGCAAATCCCCATAGCAAACCTCTCCTGCTGCAGATGTGGTGGCCGCTAGTGTTAAACGCGAATATTCGCATGTAGAATTTTTATCGTGAATATCGCGAATTCACGAACATTGCCAATATATTCGCTATATATTCGAAATTATGAATATTCACTTTTCTCTGCATATTCCTTCTTTTCACTTTTGGGCCGATTAGAATGATGCAAATTCACTTGTTAGAGGTTATCAACAACATCCCTAGCAACCAATAGTAAAGTTGCCCCCCCCTCACTGTTTTCTTCCTCGAATATGCGAATATAACGAATACGCTAAATTCACGAATATAGGACGAATATTCATCTATATATTCGCAAAATAACGCAAATTCGAATATGGACAATGCCGCTCATCACTAGTGGCCACTACGTGTTAGTAGACGTACCTGATCACTTCGTGACGCCAGGGCACTGTTTTTCCGATCCACGGTCCGAAGGTAGGGAGAAAGCTTCTCCTGGGCCGGACACAATGAGCGAATTAACACACCGACGTCAGGTTACGGATAACAGCCTTTACTGAGCTTGTGAAGATGTAAATACACGGACAGCTGGCCTTAGTGTGAGAGTGCAGCGTACGCCTTGCGAGCCTTGTTGTTACTTGAGGTTCTGGTAGCTAGGGTCCTTCCAAGGCACTTTAGACTATACTGCAGGGGCATCCAATCCTCCCGCGAGTGACACTTGTAGGATGACCAGTAGAAAGATTAAAGGGGTACTGCACTGGAAAAACATTTTTATTTAAATTAACTGGCGCCAGAAAGTTAAACAGATTTGTAAATTACTTCTATATACAAATCTTAATGCTTCCAGTACTTATCAGCTGCTCGATGATCCACAGGAAATTCTTTTCTTTTTGAAGTTCCTTTCTGTCTGACCACAGTGCTCTCTGTTGACACCTCTGTCCTATGTCAGGAATTGTCCAGAGCAGGAGAGGTTTGCTATGGGGATTTGCTCCTACTCTGGACAGTTCCTAAAATGGACAGAGGTGTCGGCAGAGAGCACCGTGGTCAGACAGAAAAGAAATTCAAAAAGAAAAGAACTTCCTGTGGAGCATACAGCAGCTGATAAGTACTGGAAGAATTAAGATTTTTAAATAGAAGTAATTTACAAATCTGTTTAACTTTCTGGCACCAGTTGATTTAAAAAATTATAATTTTTTTAATGTTCCCCTTTAAAGCTGGAGTAGGCCTCTGCTTAGGACACAGCACACCTGAGCTTAGCTGATGCTCAGGCGCCTGGATGTATTAGACTGAACAATGTCCAGCACTAGAACTCCTCCCCTGCACCTCACTATGTAGGGGGGAACTTTTGGGGTCTCATTGGCTCACATGGTCACATGGGGTTCGCTGCTCACATTTTAAAGGTACAGTAACATGTTAAACATACATACATGGAACCAGAACAAAATAATTTAGGAAAAATATATTATTCTTATATTACAATATACACATAATTAATATACAGTCCAAAACCACGGGACAGCCACTGGTGCTGGGACACCACACAGACAGTTCCTGACACAGACAGAGGAGTCAGCAGAGAGCACTGTGGCAGACTGAAAAGAACTACACAACTTCCTCTGGAGCATACAGCAGCTGATAATTAGTAGAATGATACAAATCTGTATAACTTTCTGGCACCAGTTGATTCACATTGGGGGCCCAAGCAATCAGATCCCTGCGATCAGATGCTTATCCAATGGATATAGGATACATTTTGAAGTGCAGAAGTCAGCTAATACACTAAAGGGAACGTTTCCTCAGAAAATGACCTATTTTTTGAGAATTGTTGGTGATTTTTTTTCTAATTTTCTCTTGAGTCCTAAAATATTGCAGTCTTAATTTTGTCACTTGGCCTGAAACAAAGCTGAGACTTCGGCTGGGTTCACACCACGTTTTTGCTATGCTGTTTTCAATCAGTTTTTCTAAAGAAAACCGTATGGCAAAAAAAACGGATGGGACAGTATGGGATAAAGTAAACCGTATGCGTTTTTAAACTGTATACTGTTTTTAAAAGTGCATACGGTTCCATCCGTTTTTATTTTTTTTTTAAACATAAATTTTTGATAATTTTGTCCATTTTTAATGGGAGGAGTGTTGGCTGGGGACTTTAGGATGCAAATGCGCATGTGCATAGTAAAAACCGTATACGGTTTCCCGTATGGAACTGTATACATGTGCGTTTCCCATTGACGTCCATTTAAAAAAAAATGTATGCGGTTTCAGTGCGGTTTTTAAACCGGAGACAAAAATTTGGTTGTTTATGTCTCTGGTTTAAAAACACGTTTTTTTTTTTTTTTGCCATACGGTTTTCTTTAGAAAAATGGAGTGAAAACAGTATGGCAAAAACGTCATGTGAACCCAGCCTTCCTGTTCAGCCTGTGATGATAAAGAGGAGGTTGCTGGAAAGGGATTTTGCAGCATTATATTAAAAGGTGACACCAGTAGATAGATAAGACAGGATCTTTACAATAGCTGAAGCTCACAGCTCAGACTCCCCCATCCCGGAGAATAACCACTTCAAAGGTCACTGAGAATGCCTAGATGTGTTTTCCACTGTGCATGGGACGGTACCTGTCTATTGTTGGCTAGGGTCATGCTGTAAAGCAAATCACTAAAAGCTGATAAACTCAGGCAAGATGGCAGCCTCCATAATAATGCATTAAAAATTAAATAAAAAAACAGAAATCAGAAAATAGAAACACATTCGGGGGGGGGGGGGGGGGGGGGGGAAAAACATGTTTCAGTATCTGGTGCAAATCAGTAAAAAAAAAAAAAACATCAAAAGCTATACATGCTTATTAAAGGGTACACAGAGGTGAGAGGGCACCATAGCAAAGAGGCTATGTGCACATTTGCAGCAGAGATTCTGTTCAGACACTGGATGGAAACCGACAGACCCCTTTAACCCCTTAACGATGCAGGACGTATATTTACGTCCTGCGCTGGCTCCCGCGATATGATGCGGGGTCGCGCTGTGACTCCGCATCACATCGCGTCGGTCCCGGTGCTCATCAACGGCCGGGACCCGCAGCTAATACCACACATCGCCGATCGCGGCAATGTGCGGTATTAACCCTTCTAAAGCGAAAGTGAAAGTATCCCGGCTAGTCAGTCGGGCTGTTCGGGACCGCCACGGTGAAATCGCGGCGTCCCGAACAGCTTACAGGACACCGGGAGGGACCTTACCTGCCTCCTCCGTGTCCGATCGACGAATGACTGCTCCGTGCCTGAGATCCAGGCAGGAGCAGTCAAGCGCCGATAACACTGATCACAGACGAGTTAATACACGCCAGTGATCAGCATAGGAGATCAGTGTGTGCAGTGTTATAGGTCCCTATGTGACCTATAACACTGCAAAAAAAAAAAGTTAAAAAAGTGTTAATAAAGGTCATTTAACCCCTTCCCTAAATGTCCGAACTATAAAAATATATCGTTAATTAAATCGCACGGTCAATGGCGTACACGTAAAAAAATTCCAAAGTCCAAAAAAGTGTATTTTTATACCATTAAAAAATGAATAAAAAGAAATCAAAAAGTCCGATCAAAACAAAAATCATACTGATAAAAACTTCATATGACGGCGCAAAAAATGAGTCCTCATACCACCCTGTACGTGGAAAAATAAAAAAGTTATAGGGGTCAGAAGATGACACTTTTAAACGTATACATTTTCCTGCATGTAGTTAGGATTTTTTCCAGAAGTGCGACAAAGTCAAACCTATATAAGTAGGGTATCATTTTAACCGTATGGACCTACAGAATAAATATCAGGTATCATTTTTACCGAAAAATTTACTACGTAGAAACGGAAGCCCCCAAAAGTTACAAAATGGCGTTTTTGTCTGACTCTATGGTACCTATATCTCTGAGTACTGCTGTGACATGTGACTGGTCACATGGCGATTTGACCCAAGGCTATAACAGAGCCAACAATTTGGACATGTCTGGAAAAGTGATGGATAGAAATATAACCAAACATAATATTATGAGCAGACAAAATAAATAAAAATATATAAATAAACAAATACAAAGGGAATACTCCTAAGATCTCTGCTTGCTGTCATGGTATAGAAACTTTCCTATTTACATCCACGAGCTGCAAATTCATTCAGAACTAGCCCAGCGCAAACAAATAAGAGGTGGATACAATGTATCCAGTCTAGACAATCCCCTTTAGACATATGTTACCGATACATTACAGAAACCCCTCAGGGCAGGGAAGACATTTTACACCGCTGACATGAAACTGGAAATCACCTTTTACCAATCCTTATTTGAAGAAACAGGATCAGACCCCTAAAGCAGCGGTCTTCAAACTGTGGCCATCCAGATGTTGCAAAATTACAACTCCCAGCATGCCCGGACAGCCAACGGCTGTCCGGGCATGCTGGGAATTGTAGTTTTGCAACATCTGGAGGGCCACAGTTTGAAGACCACTGCCCTAACGCTTTGACTTAAAGGGGTATTCCAGGAAAAAAACCTTTATATATATATATATATATATATATATATATATATATATCAACTGGCTCCAGAAAGTTAAACAGATTTGTAAATTACTTCTATTAAAAAATCTTACTCCTTTCAGTACTTATGAGCTTCTGAAGTTAAAGTTGTTCTTTTCTGTCTAAGTGCTCTCTGATGACACATGTCTCGGGGAACGCCCAGTTTAGAAGAGGTTTGCTATGGGGATTTGCTTCTAAACTGGGCGGTTCCCGAGACAGGTGTCATCAGAGAGCACTTAGACAGAAAATAAAAACTTCAGAAGCTCATAAGTACTGAAAGAATTAAGATTTTTTTTAATAGAAGTAATTTACAAATCTGTTTAACTTTCTGGAGCCAGTTGATATATAAAAAAAAAGTTTTTTCCTGGATAACCCCTTTAAGTCTGAGAACATAAGGTGTTACCATTCACTAATAATCTCTAAATCCCAACCAGAATGTCTCCAGCTATTGCACAACTACAACTCCCAGCATACCCTATGCAACCTAGTATAGAGGAAAGAGATCTTCTGATCAGATGTTATCATGGCAGAATCAGATATACATGGACCTAGTATGACATAGTATCCTATATAGCAGTATTTCCCAGACAGTGTGCCTCAGCTGTTGCAAAACTACAACTCCCGACACTGCTCTAAATCATCTCCCAGTGTATAGGCAGTGTACTATCTATCTATCTATCTATCTTTTATTATCTATAATCTATATCTATTCATCTCATATATATCTATCTTTTATTATCTATCTCATATCTATTTATCTATCTTCTATCTATCTTTTATTATCTATATCTATTTATCTCATATATATATATATATATATATATATATATATATATATATATATATGTCTTTTATTATCTATCTTATTTCTATCTATCTATTAATACACAGAACAATATGATGCAGTACGCCACAAGGTTGCAGAAAATGGTGGTTTATTCCATCATGTGCATAGACAATATTCAACTGAAAAAGCCAGTGTGAGACTGGTGAAACGTTGCATATGCACATGATGGAATAAACCACCATTTTCTGCAACCTCGTGGCGTGCTGCATCATATTGTTCTGTGTATTGATTGAGGAACCAGTGGACCCAGGTTCCAAGTATGTGGGCACCCCGACTTCTTATTTTCTTCTGGACTTTGGTTGTGCCGTTTTTATTTGCTCTGTATCTATCTATCTATCTATTTATCTATCTTCTATCTGTCTTTTATTATGTGTCATCTATATCTAGTTACCTCATATCTACCGTATTTTTCGCCGTATAAGACACACTTTTTCTTCCCCAAAACTGGGGGGAAAAAGTCGGTGCGTCTTATACGCCGAATACACCCCTATCGCGGCGGTCCCTGCGGCCATCAACGGCCGGGACCCGCGTCTAATACAGGACATCACCGATCGCGGTGATGCCCTGTATTAACCCTTCAGACACGGCGATCAAAGCTGACCGCCGCATCTGAAGGGAAAGTGACACTAACCCGGCTGTTCAGTCGGGCTGTTCGGGACCGCCGCGATTTCACCGCGGCGGTCCTGAACAGCCCGACTGAATAGCTGGGTTAGTGCTTACAGGACACCGGGAGGGACCTTACCTACCTCCTCGGTGTCTTCTCCGTTCAGGGATCCCCTGCATGGCCGGCGCTCTCCTTCCTAGTGCGTCGGCGTGCGTAACGACGTGATGGCGGCGACGGAGAGCGAGGATACCCGGCCGGCAGCAGAGACGTTCCGGAGCGACGGGGACACGGCGACAGCGATGGAGCGACATCCAGGGCAGCGGTGACGGGTCCGGAGCGGCGGGGACACGTGAGTATTACCTCCTATACAGTGGTCTTCAATCTGCGGACCTCCAGATGTTGCAAAACTACAACTCCCAGCATGCCCGGACAGCCAACGGCTGTCCGGGCATACTGGGAGTTGTAGTTTTGCAACATCTGGAGGTCCGCAGGTTGAAGACCACTATTGGGTTCAAAATCTTAATTTTTTTAGATTTTGCACCTATAAATTGGGTGCGTCTTATACGCCGATGCGTCCTATAGGGCGAAAAATACGGTATATCTATATATCTGTCTTTTATTATCTATCTCATATCTATCTATTTTTTATTATCTATATCTATCTATCTCATATCTATCTATCTCATATCTATCTATCTCATATCTATCTATCTATCTATCATCTGTCTGAACGCTGTCCGGGCATGCTGGGAGTTGTAGTTTTGCAACAGCTGGAGGCACCCTGGTCGGGAAACACTGGGTTAGGGGAAGCAATACTTGTCTTCTTCAGGTGCAGGCAACCCATGCTATGCCACTGCTTGTATATAGACATAATGGGGGATATTTATCAAAGCTGTCTATGTCCCGCATCAATATAGACCAAACTACAGAGGGTTTGACTGGTCTATTGTGCGCCTAATTTATCAAATGGCTTTTATCAATTCTATATAATATATAATTATATATAAATATATATATAATAGAAATAAATAAAATATAGAAAATTTATCAAATTTATCAAAAGACTGCGACTTTCTGTGGGACAAATTTAGACAAGAAAAAACAGTCTAAATCCTTTGATAAATATCCCCCACTGTACATGACAACAACAAAAATGTATAAATATATAATAATAATAATAATAATTTTATTTATATTGCGCCTACAGATTCCGCAGCGCTTACAATTATTGGGTACAATACAATATATGGTGTATGTTAATGTTTTTAGCATTTTGTGATTTGCGAATGAGTCTCTTCATTGAGTTATAGTTCAGTGTTCCCCGAGCTGTGGTTCTCCAGCTGTTGCAAATCTCCCAGTATCTTGTGGAGCACAGCTATAGTGCCTCCAGTGTGTAATCTGATCTGATGTAGCAGTGTCATGTTGTACCAGGTAAGCCTGGAATGTGAGATGGGGGGGATCGGGGGCATTTTTACGCAGTTACATCACAGTGTGGAAATTCTGTGATTTGGTGATTTATTTCCTCCTCTGACTCATTAGATACCAGTAATGAGCGTCTGTCACATACAATGAGCTGCCAGTGATGTCATGTCTGAGACGTCCGCTCTATCTGGACTCCCCCCCCAGCAGTAACCTACAGGGGTTTCATCTTCCATATGTCAGCCATTTATTACCTTATTTATTCCTCTGCACAGATTATGAACAGTCTCTATTCTGCCTTGTTTTTACACGATCAGAGGTTTATATATAAATAGACTGGGGATATAACTCAATGAGCATAAGCAGCGTAAGACTTCTCACCCAGACAATCTCCATGACGTCACCCATAGAAATCTCCGTCCCTATTATACCATCTACTCTGGAACTGCCATTAGAAGTGTGGTACTCCACGGGGGTGAGATGTGAGGTGTAGGGGCAGATGTTGTAGCCCGCGGCAGATGGGGTTAACTCCTAAATGTTCGTGACGCCAGGGCATGGTTTCAACCGAGAACCACCTGAATGGTAGCACCGCTAGTCCTAGTTAGGCAGGGCAAATAAGAGTCCAGGTCAGGGTTAATGGTAGCTTTACAGCTAGGCCAGGATCCCAGAGAGGTGACCAGTAACACATGGGACCTCGCAGCTTGCTGGGACTTGCAGTGACTTGGACAGACTTTAGCACAGCCACGCTGACTGTAATAGACTTGACTTGACTGAGGATAGTGACAGCAGACAGAGATGACTTGACTTACGGACTTGTGGCTGGAATTTAGGTTGAGGCCTCCAGATGTGCTGGACACTGGCTCTGAGATGTCTGGGCTGGACCTCAGGATCTAAGAGCGTGATTGTAGTACCTCCCCCCCTTATAAAGGGGGCAGTGCATTGGCTAGCTGCAGGTCATCTGCTCACCTGGTGCTCTCTGGGTTACAAAACATGTGACTTTAACATGTGACAACCATTATCATGTGACTAATAACCATGTGACCATATCAAAGGTCCTTTACACATAATATACAATTATATAGATTATTGGGGTACACTGCAGGTGAGTCCTGGGGACGTGCAGGGACTCAAGCTGATAGGACTGTGAGATGCATATCCCGTACTGGGACATCACAGGAGACAAAAAGCAGATCTCCCTCTAGTAAACTCATGCCAACTGTACGATGGCCGATGGCCATGTAATACTACATTGGGTCTCCAAAAGCTAAATCACTTTGAATCTTAAAGAGTACCTGTCACCAAATAAACTGTTCTAAACTAACTCAGGCTATGTTCTCTAACTACTCCTAACACCCCTTCTGCCCTTAAAAAAAATTCAGAGCTTTAAAAAGTTGTGTATCTTACCGTTCTTCTTGCTCACATAGTGCAATTTCCCATCAGGAGAAAGTGGGTGTTTCCCAGCAGGAATTACATCACTGAAGCCTGTTGGGGGACCACTTCCGCCCTCACATGGTTGAAGTGCTGTGATGAATAGAAGACCACAGACTCTGTGCATGTCTCAGTCTGTGTTGCTATCAGTGAGGCTTTTCTGCAGCTTTCAGTCTGTGCAGCTTTCTGTGAGAATCTGTGGAGCTTTCACTTTCTGTGCAGCTGTCAATCAAGGTCCGTGCATGAAGTGAATGAAGTAGTAATACCACAGTAGAGCCCTGCGGCAGTGGTCGTGACGTCTCGCCACACCCCCTCGTGACATCACACCACGACCCCTCCATTCGTGTCTATGGGAGACACGAATGGAGAAGGCATGGTGCGTGGTGTGAGATCACGGGGGTCCCGCCGCTGGGACATCTTATCCCCTATCCTTTGGATAAAGGATAAGATGCGCATCAGTGGAGTACCCCTTTAATTCTGCAATCCACATGGCCGCCAGTAATTTACAGAGACTATTATATGACTTGTGAAGGGTGCCAGTGCGTAAAGTGATACAGCTATAAGCAGGTATGCCATTCAGAAGCATGGAAGAGCTAGGCAAGTATGTCACACCCAGCTTTCCCATGTTTTTGAATGGCAAAGGCACATTTTACAACTCATATAAAAGTCCCTGTAATGGTGTTGGGGGTAGTAATGGTGGCCAACCAGCCATGTGTTGCTACTGTAAGCAGATGTGCCATGATGTGTGCCCAGGGCACTGCTGGGCCCTATGGACTCAGATAGCAGTCAGACAGTATGGGGCGGCATCTTCAAGTATTATACAGCGCAAAAGAGGACTTTATATCTGCACAGAGCACTGGTGGGCACTAAGGTGGCTGTGTACCTGATGGTCCTTAGGGTGAACCTGAGAGGGGCAGCACCGTGCTACCACACTAACAAGATAATGTACACATACGGAGGGGGAATAGTCTACAGCAGCACATCCGAGCCTCACCAAAGGCTGTCTGGGCATGCTGGGAGTTGTAGTTTTGTGACAGCTGGAGGCACCCCGGTCCAGAAACACTGATCTAATGTGCAGAAATGGCTGCCAAGAAACTTTTGTCTTTTACTCTCAGTGTCCATATTGATTATAAAGACCGGTTTCCTCTTGGTCAGCCAGAACTTGGATGACAATTTCCCCATAAACCACCCTATGTATACGTATGGCAGAAGTTGTACTTGACCTGGATCATGCACAGACATTTAGAATAGCTACATATAACTCCAATATTCTGATTGTATACATACAGTACAGTGGTCCCTCAACATATGATGGTAATCCGTTCCAAATGGACCATCGTTTGTTGAAACCATCGTATGTTGAGGGATCCGTGCAATGTAAAGTATAGGACAGTGGTCTACAACCTGCGGACCTCCAGATGTTGCAAAACTACAACACCAAGCATGCCCGGACAGCCGTTGGCTGTCCGGGCATGCTGGGTGTTGTAGTTCTGCAACATCTGGAGGTCCGCAGGTTGTAGACCACTGTTAGAGGAAGTTGTACTCACCTGTCCCTGCCGCTCCGGACCGTCACCGCTCGTCACCGCTGCCCTTGATGTCGCCGTCCATCACTGTCGCCGCGTCCCCGAGGTGTCCCCGACGCTCCGGCAAGGCCTCTGCTTCCCCGGCATCCTCGCTCTCCGTCGCCGCCATCACGTCACTATGCACGCCGCTCCTATTGGATGACGGGACGGCGTGCGCAGCGACGTGATGACGATGATGGAGAGCGCCGACGATGCGGGGATCCTGAAGAGGACGCGCCGGAGCCCCGAGGACAGGTAAGTGACCATCACCGGACCACACAGGGCACCGTAAACGGCTATCCGGCGGTGGCTGAAGCAGTCTGCGCTGCCGGATAGCCGTTTATGCGATGGCCCCGACATACAAAAGCATCGTATGTTGATGCTGCCTTCAACATGCGATGGCCTCTGAGAGTGATCGTATGCTGAAATGATCGTATGTCGGGGCCATCGTAGGTTGGGGGGTCACTGTATATGTGGATTGTATTCCTGTATTAATACCTACTGCTTACTTAAAGGGGTATTCCGGTGGAAAACATTTTTTTTTTTTTTTTTAATCAACTGGTGCCAGAAAGTTAAACAGATTTGTAAATTACTTCTATAAAAAAAATCTTAATCTTTCCAGTACTTATCAGCTGCTGTATACTACATAGGAAGTTATTTTCTTTTTGAATTTCTGACCACACTGCTCTCTGCTGAAACCTCTGTTCATGTCAAGAACTGCCCAGAGTAGGAGAGGTTTGCTATGGGGAATTGTTCCTCCTCTAGACAGTTCCTGATATGGACAGAGGTGTCAGCAGAGAGCACTGTGGTAAGACAGAAAAAAATAAAAAAATAAATGAACTTCCTCTGTATTATACAACAGCTCATAAGTACTGGAAGGATTAAGATTTTTTAATAGAAGAAATTTACAAATCTTTCTGGCACCAGTTGATTAAAAAAAAATAATGTTTTCCACCGGAGTACCCCTTTAACACATAGGAAATATAGCGTGCATCTACGAAAAAACAACAAAAATGCCTGGTGTACTGTACCGAGCACAATAATATTAAGTACATAAACACACACTTCCTGCTCCTAGAAGACCACCGCATACCATAGATGTCCAGCACATGATTAAAGACCCTGAGGGAGGAACCTCACTGTAAACACACAACTCTATCTGTAAGGCTTCTACGTCTCTTAGGGTGAACCTCTGGAAGTGTAAGGGTTAACAGGAACGCTGGTTCTCCAGAAAGGGGATTGTGAGAAGTGGGTGAACTCTCACCTCAGACCCCCTTGCAGCCCCATGGTGGTCCCACATGAAGAATGCAACAGATGCAAGAGGCCAAGAACCTCAACCCATCCACTGGTAGCCCATGAATTCCAGCCTTGACGTGATAATGTGCAGAGTCACAATGGAGATTAAAAGACATTGCCAGAGGAATATATCTCAATATTAACTATTAGAGCAACATTCTCTACTAATGCAACAACACACCGGGATACGCTGCATATCTGGTGCTGTCCCTGGCTAAATATATATGAGAAGGATATGTTGTCATATAAAGGTGACCATCATGTTACTTGGTGACCATCATCTTGATGTGAGTATTGCACGATGTCATCGATTTGGCGTTGTTTTACCATAGTAATGTGATGTCATGATAGACCCAAGGGACTTCACCACCTGCTATCCCTCTTCTCATTGTAAAAACTCCTTCTCTGAGGTCAGATGCCCAACATGACAGCCAGCATTTCTATGAAAGACCCAGGTTGAGATTCTTAAAGGGGTACTCCGGCCCTAAGACATCTTATCTGACCGCGGGGGTCCTGCCGCTGGGGACTCCCGCCATCTTGCATTCGGAACCCACCTCTTTGGGCTGCACGCCGCGCTGCCAGCTCACAAACTGCCGGGTGCCGACCACGGGGCAGGAGTATCGTGACGTCACGACTCGTGTGACGTCAACCCCCGCTATGCAAGTCTATGGGAGGGGGCGTGACGGCCGTCACGCCCCCTCCCATAGACTTGCATAGCGGGGGCGGGGCGAGACATTACACAGGGGCGGAGTCGTGACGTCATGATACTCCGGCCCTGTGGTCAGCACCCGGCAGTTTATGAGCTGGCAGCGGGATAAGATGTCTTAGGGTCGGAGTAACCCTTTAACTCATGAACCCCAATACTGTCATCTGACGTCTCTCAGGTCAAGGACCTAACATAACTGAAAACATTGCTAATATTAAGCAGCCCATGCCCTGGATTATGGGTCAGTGCCCTTGATCCCCTGGTGACCATTACATTGACCTATGTCTACATCCACTGGAAGCCTTTGGCTCCCTGGCCTTCCATTCTCTGAAGGTGCCAGTGCTGTGTATAGGCCATTACAGACATACAGCATAATGGGGAAAAGTGTTTTTGTATGGGTGCATTATTATTATGGGGCACAATATTCTTGTTGGGCACAGAGGTGGGCTCAGCAGTGTGCACTGAGCGGCAGAATCCCATTGAAAACAATGGGAAGCTGCTGCATTGGAATTTCTGAACTGAAAAATTCCGTAGTGTGAATGGGCACTAAGAACAACAAAGGAGGCATGACGCCGTGGCCGAGACTCCCCCTCCATGTATCTCTATGGGAGGGGCGGAGATGCAGCGTTCGTGCATCCCCGTCTCTCCCATAGAGCTGTATGGAGGGGGGGGGGGATGTGTCGTTGACCTCAATGAGGACGTCGATACACGCATTAGCGGCACAGTGCCGCAGCAATGTCGTGCCTCCGTACGGGAGATTGCAGGGGGTCCCAGCGGTTGGATCCCTCGCGATCAGACACTTATCTACTATCCTGCGGAAAGGGGAGAAGTGTCTATCACTGTAGGACTCCTTTAAGGGTGTTTATTCCCAGATCATGTACAATGGGTCAGCCCCTAAGGGATATTTCTCAAGTTTGAGAAAGACCCCTCAAGTGTTGAAACATTGCATATCTGATGAATAATCGCCCTTTTTTTTCTCTCGATGTTACTGTCCAGGAGTGCGGCGGCTTTCTTTTGAAATGCTAGTATCTGAAAGGGATCATTGTACCAGTTTTTTTTCTCTACTGTCGTGTGGCACTTGCTATACATGGCTGCTTTTCACACACACACACACACACACACATATATACATATATATATATATATATATGTATATACAGTACTGACCAAAAGTTTGGACTCACCTTCTCATTCAGAGTTTTCTTTATTTTCATGACTATGAATATTGTAGATTCACACTGAAGGCATCAAAACTATGAATTAACACATGTGGGATTATAGACATAACAAAAAAGTGTGAAAATATGTCATATTCTAGGCTCCTGCCACCTTTTGCTTTGGTTACTGCTTTGCACACTCTTGGCATTCTCTTGATGAGCTTCAAGAGGTAGTCACCTGAAATGGTCTTCCAACAGTCTTGAAGGAGTTCCCAGATATGCTTAGAACTTGTTGGCCCTTTTGCCTTCACTCTGCGGTCCAGCCCACCCCAAACCATCTGGATTGGGTTTAGGTCCGGTGACTGTGGAGGCCAGGTCATCTGGCGCAGCACCCCATCACTCTCCTTCTTGGTCAAATAGCCCTTACACAGCCTGGAGGTGTTTGGGGTCATTGTCCTGTTGAAAAATAAATGATGGTCCAACTAAACGCAATCCGGATGGAATAGCAGCCGCTGCAAGATGCTGTGGTAGCCATGCTGGTTCAGTATGCCTTCAGTTTTGAATAAATCCCCAACAGTGTCACCAGCAAAGCACCCCCACACCATCACACCTCCTCCCCCACACCATCTTACCGCCTCCTCCACACCAGCACACCTGTGAAGTGAAAACCATTTCAGGTGACTACCTCTTGAATCTCAACAAGAGAATGCCAAGAGTGTGCAAAGCAGTAATCAAAGCGAAAGGTGGCTACTTTGAAGAACCTAGAATATGACATATTTTCAGTTGTTTTACACTTTTTTGTTATGTCTATAATTCCACATGTGTGACTTCATAGTTTTGATGCCTCCAGTGTGAATCTACAATTTCCATAGTCATGAAAATAAAGAAAACTCTGACTGAGAAGGTGTCCAAACTTTTGGACTGTATATATATATGTGTGTGTGTGTGTATTTATTTGGTTATTTACGGTAAATATTTATTTATTTTTAATTATTAATGTTATTATTTTTATTTTTTAACCAGATAGGGATGGCGTGTACCTTGTTGATGAATCTTTCCTGCTGCATTAGGACAGTGTTTTCACCAAACATTACTGGGGCAAATACTAATGTTTCTAGAGAACACCTATCCCACCAATCAAGTGGGAATTATAAACCAAAAATACCTGGTTACGAAATTTTGCAAGATAACATTTTAATAGAATTAAAGGGTAAAAATCCACAAAATCCCACAACAAATATTTGTAATGCCTATTTAGCATTTGTACATACTGTTATCAATCCCTATACATGTATCATGTCAAATATGGTCAGGGTAAAACTCATTGCCACATTGTATGTAGGCTTGTAGGCTGAGTCCCCCTGATGATCTAAATGTGAAACGCTACGTTGGAGACTTGTTTGTTCCTTTAATTTTTCTATTTTCATGCACCTAAAATGTACCTGTAGATTTGCAGCCACTCATTATGTTGGGGGTTTGTGGTTGATTTCGGTCCGTGGTCCGTGTCAGGAACAACCACATATATAGCAAGTGCCACAGGACAGTAGAAAAAAAATCCTGGTACAATGATCCCTTTCAGATACTAGCATTTCAAAAGAAAGCCGCCGCACTCCTAGACAGTGACATCGAGAGAAAAAAGGGCGATTATTCATCAGATCATGTGCAATGTTTCAACACTTGAGGGGTCTTTCTCAAACTTGAGAAATGGCCCTTAGGGTCTGAACCACTGCACATGATCTGGGAATAAACACCCTTAAAACAGTACTGCAGTAGGGATTTGCTCCTGCTCTGGACAGTTCCTGACACAGACAGAGGTGTCAGCAAAGAGCACTGTGCTCAGACTGGAAAAAAACTACACAACTTCCACTGTAGTATACAGCAGCTGATAAGTACTGGAAGGATTAAGATTATTACATTTAAGCAATTTACAAATCTGTATAACTTTTTGGCATCAGGAATACCCTTTAAAATACAGGCCTGAATAAATTGCCTCTGCACAACTTGTACAAGGGAGAATGTTACCCATAAAGGGATTGATTGATCTGCACTTCTATACTCCATAGACACAATATGTCATCTGAACAGTATCTGCGGAATGCTTAGGAAGATTATGGCTCCCCAGCCGTCATTGAGTTACAAGTATCAGATGGCATGGGGGGTATGCTGGGACTTTAAAAAATGTAAGAACCTTTAGAAATCCTGCTTTAAGATGAAACCATGGCATTGTCTTTTTATGAAATAGTTTGAATTATGATATTGGAGATGTATAATACAATGTGTTGTGGACGTGGTCAGTCTGGGACAACTGACAGAGTACAATAGGTTTCCATTCTGCACCCGGACGATCCCTGCAGAGTCAGTGAGAGTTTATCATCAGGGATGGACTGACAGATGGCGGTCCACTCCTCTATACTGACACATTCTTGGCTGAGGGATCTGGACAGGAGTAAGGAGACTGATATGTGTAACATAACCTTCTTCCTGCGAGGAAATGCTGACACTGATCACTGGGTTCTGATGAGAAGAACATGATTTCACTGTCCTGCACCCGACTCATCCTGGAAGGTCTTGGAAGTTAAAGGGGTAGTCCAGTGGTGAAAAACTTATCCCCTATCCTAAGGATAGGGGATAAGTTTGAGATCGCGGGGGTCAGACCGCTGGGGCCCCCTGCGATCTCTCTGTACAGGGCCCTGGCTCTCCGGCCAGATAGCGGGTGGCGACCCCCGCACGAAGCGGCGGCCGACACGCCCCCTCAATACATCTTTATGGCAGAGCCAGAGATTGCCGAAGGCAGCGCTTCGGCTCTGCCATAGAGTTGTATTGAGGGGGCGTGTCGGCCGCCGTTTCGTGCGGAGGTCGACACGCCCCCTTTCCGCGGGCTGTTGGGGCTCCGTACAGGAGATTGCGGGGGGCCCCAGTGGTCAGACTCCCCGTGATCTCAAACTTATCCCCTATCCTTAGGATAGGGGATAAGTTGTTCACCACTGGGTTCACCACTGGACTACTCCTTTAAGTCCCGCGGAAGGAGATAAGGTGGGGCCAATGTTCTAGTGTTAATGTGGCCATACAACCTAACATCTGATTGTGGGGGGCCCGCCCTGCAACCTCTGGGTTTCTGGGACTGGAGACGTGATGTTATGCCACGCCCCCTCCATTCATGTCTATGGGAGGGGGCATGACAGCAGTCACGCCCCTTCCCATAGACATGAATGGAGGGGGCGTGGCACAACATCACGAGGGGGCATAGTGTGATGTCACGTCTCCAGCCCCCCAGCGATCAGACATCTTATCCCCTATCCTTTGGCTAGGGGATAAGATGATTTTTTTGCCCAGAATACCCCTTTAAGATAGCTGTTCACTTTCCCATACACATGCATGTTCGACTCTGCCAAGCGTGCACACGCTCCTAATAAGGCTTGGTTCACATATGTCTGGCGTCCAGCTCTGTGAACCCAACTGAGGCCACAACTAATGACAAAAGTTAATCAGCTGGTATCTGTTATTTAAAGGGGTACACCCGTGGAAATTTTTTTTTTTTTTTTTTTAATCAACTGGTGCCAGAAAGTTAAACAGATTTGTAAATTACTTCTATTAAAAAATCTTAATCCTTCCAGTACTTTTTATGGGCTGTATACTACAGAGGAAATGGTTTTCTTTTTGGATTACCCTGATGTCACGACTACAGTGCTCTCTGCTGACAGCTCTGTCCAGAGCAGGAGAAAATCCCCATAGAAAACATATGCTGCTCTGGGCAGTTCCTAAAATGGACAGAGATGTCAGCAGAGAGCACTGTGGTCGTGACATCAGAGAAATCCAAAAAGAAAAGCATTTCCTCTGAAGTATACAGCCGCTAAAATGTATTGGAAGGATTAAGATTTTTTAATAGAAGTCATTTACAAATCTGTTTAACTTTCTGGCACCAGTTGATAAAAAAAAAAAAAAAAAAAAAAAGTTTTCCACGGGAGTACCCCTTTAAGATCTGATCGAGTTCATTAATTGTGAATGCCAAAATGAGGAGCGCAGCAGGTTGGGTTCCCCGGTCCGGTGCTCATTCTGCATATTCCACTAATACAGCCTGTGGCAGGTTGTATTAGTAGAGATACAGCTGGCACCTGACGCATATGGAGCGGACTGGGCTTCTGAGTTAGCTCCATGTGCAGTAACCAACCGTAAAAACGCGTCTGGGCAGTCACTAAGGGGATAAAAGTATCTGTTTTTTGATTTTCTGCAGCTGCTAGGCAGACTTAGGGTATGTTCACACAACGGAATTTCCATGCAGAATTCCGCATTAGGGTTCCACACGGAATTTCTGCAGCAGCATTAATATCAGTGGGATTCTACTGTACTGTTCACACAACAGAAATAAAATTCCGGTGTCCGCGGAAAGAATAGAATGGATATGTCCACACGGAAATGCATTGCCGTCTATGAGATTTTCTGTGCGGATATATGCCATGGTAACGTAGCTTTAGGGCTCGTTCACACTGAGGACATTCAATCGGCGGGCTCAATGTCCGCTTCAGCAGGCTCCATCGAAATCGGCGGCGGTAGGACTCCGCAGACGTGTGCCGTCTTATAGATCCCAATGCAGTCTGGCAGAATTCCGTTGTTAAACTGGCGATAGGGGTTAACAAGCATATACCAAGTATGCCTTTCTTTGGCAATTTGGTTGCCTTATTTCCATTAAAAAACATTTTTAATCTCGTCCTGAGTATCACAGCACCTCTCTTCACTGACATCACACCAGCAACTCTCGGTGAATGATAGTGTAGTAAGCCCACACATCATGTGTATTATGGCAATTGTGCGGTTAGTCAGAGAGGTTCGGAATCACTCACAGACTCACCGCGTGTGCACCGTAATACATATTGAAGTGCATGTGCTGACTAACCACACAGGGCCGCAGTGGGAAGGAGGATGGGCAGGCGTGACATCAGCTGAGAGAATGGCGTCATAGCGGACCCCAGGCCACACCTCTCTGACACCCAGGAACGGTATTATAAGGGTTTTTATAATGAAGATAAAGCAACCATGGTAGGCCTACCATTTACTTGTGACCCCCTTCTGCTACATGTCGCCAGATTAACTAGTATATATGCCTTGACAGATGCACTTCAAAGAGGACCAACAATGGTACCCTATGGAATCCCCTGACTTATAAGCTATCTGGAACAAATAGTGCGGCATTTAGAGCTGCTTTTCCTGTCCAAAATCCATTGTAGTAGAATCTACAACGGAGGCTCTGATCAAACCATCTGAAATGTTTAAGTTTCACACACTACCATCTGATGTAGAGAGACCTGGAACAGATATCCCCTTTAAATCTACGTCCTGGCATAAGTACAGTTCAGAAATTGGATACACATGTTGTACATGGAACCGATTACATATCTTACAAGATGACCTAATCATTCATTATATCTATATTAGCATCTACATGTGGCAGGAGATGACATCATGAAAACCATTAAATTTAACCATTTGGCAGTAACATGATGTCGCGTTCATAAGATTTCTTATTCTCAGGGCGATCTCCAATGAGTAACGTGATGGTGAAGTCATATGGGGATTAGAACAGTATTCATACTTCTACACTGATTGGCTTATATGTTTGTTGCCAAAGAATCTGTTGATCTAGCACCGTGGATTATGCCGCTATATATACATCCACTACTATTTGCATTACCAGCCTCCGGGTCGTGTACCCTTTAATTAGGTGTAATCTCCAGAGTCAGGCACCAACGTGATGCCAGGTAAGATGAGGCACAAGTCTTCATCAAAGATTTGGCCCCAATACAAAATGTTAAACAAGCTCCCCACAAGCAACAAGTGCAATTCATAACACTAGAGTCCTTCTTTGTGGCATTTGGGCCCCTTAAGACACGAGGGTCCAGGGGCATCTTCTACCTGTACCATAAAGTGGTCTTGGCATTACTGCCAATATATGTAGAAATGGATGAAATCCTTATAGCAAATACATCTTTACATGTCCTCCATCGGTAGGATATTGGGGCAGCGTTTGTGTCTAGTCCTTGATGTAAAATGTGCAGAAATTCAGCAGTTTTTGGTGAAATTTGATGCATCTCTTTGTAGGTACTTTTGTACCACATTTATTATGTGTTGTCGAAAATTCATTTGGCTTAGATGGAATTGGTGTGGTCTAGCCTAAGGGTGGGTTTACAATGGAAGAAAGTCAGACAAGTTTAAAGTTACAAGGTTATCATACCGCATAAGTCATTGTGAAAACAATTGGGGCACCTGTAGACTACCTAGTTTAAAGAGGACCTAGGGCCAACCCCCAAAAGATGAGATTGCATTATCATTAAAGAGTACCTGTCAGATCCCCCCCCCCAAAAAAAAAAAGAAAACAAAAAAATAATAATACTGTTATATGTTGCTCAGTACCTCATCCTGATCATGTACATCTAATTTGTATGTGTCAACGACCTATATTTTTCTCAGAATTACCTTTATTTACTTGCCATCATTGCTCAGTGAGGTTTCCGTCCATGCAGAGGCATGGGGCGTGTCCCTCTCTTCTCCTCACTGTGATGACTCCTCCCCCTCCCTCACTCTGCTCTGACTCACAGAGGGCCAAGAGCGAGCACAGCAGCTCTAGACCTGCCTGCAGCCCTGTCAATCACTCATGGTGTCCATGACGTGTCGATGACCACTGGACACTGCAGGACTGGTATGTGTCCCAGGAGGCACCCCTAGTGGCCACTTTTTTGACTGGCTTTTTCAGTATTAAATACTGAAAATTTTCTGATAAAAGCAATTGCAAAACATATTGTTTTTGCATGCTTTATAACATATCAAAAGTTATTGTATCTGACAGTGCCCATTTAAATAGCTAAATAGGGGCCCTGATCACACACTTTTTTACAGTTTCCTGATACATCCTTCTGTTTCCGAGATATAAGGGTTTATAGTTTGTCTGACAATATATGGAGTCAGTCAGATGGGCGTGAACTTAATTTAATAATAGAAGTGATGGGTAATGGGTGGGATTATATAATCAGGGGGAGGGGGGGTATAAGACATATACACCCCCCAATGTACAACACTCACACCTCCTGGCTGTATTCCATCCATCCCCTGATCCATCCAGTCACTGATGAAGGGGACATACCAGCCCAGAAACACGTTGTACGCGAACATTAACATTGCACTTTACTATACTTTGATTCTGTTGATCATATGAAAATTCCTGGCAGCGACCTTTAATCCCTGAGTGAGTTTGTGTCACGATGCCGGCTGGCAGGAGGTGGATCCTCTGTGCCAGAGAGGGATAGGCGTGGACCGTGCTAGTGGACCGGTTCTAAGTCACTACTGGTGTTCACCAGAGCCCGCCCCAAAGCGGGATGGTCTTGCTGCGGCGGTAGTGACCAGGTCGTATCCACTAGCAACGGCTCAACCTCTCTGATAGTGTTGCTCACGAATATTCGCAATTCAAATATTATTCGCGAATATCGCATATTCGCGAATTCGCAAATTTCGCGAATATAGCGCTATATATTCGTAATTACGAATATTCGTTTTTTTTTTATTTTTTTTTTCTTCACAGTACACATCACAGTGATCATCCCTCTCTGCTTCCAGCTTGTGTGGTGTAAAGAAGGCTGTAATACTACTGTGTGAGACTGGCGTGCGAAAATTCGCATATGCGAATATTAGCATATGCTAATTTTCGCATATGCGAATTTGCGCGTATGCTAACTTTGTATGTGCTAATATTCACATATGTTAATTTTCGCATACGCGTATATTCGCATATGCGAAAATATAACGAGAATATAACGAATGTGCGAATATTCGCGAATGTATGACGAATATTCGTCCATATATTCGCGAATATTCGCGAATTCGAATATGGCCTATGCCGCTCAACACTACTCTCTGACTGCTGAAGATAGGCGCGGTACAAGGGAGTAGACAGAAGCAAGGTCGGACGTAGCAGAAGGTCGGGGCAGGCAGCAAGGATCGTAGTCAGGGGCAACGGCAGGAGGTCTGGAACACAGGCTAGGAACACACAAGGAAACGCTTTCACTGGCACGATGGCAACAAGATCCGGCCATGACAGTGCGGCGCTCCCGGTCAGCGGGACTGACCGGGGCGCTGCGGAGAGAGAGACGCCGTAAGCGCTCCGGGTAGGAGCGGGGACCCGGAGCGCTAGGCGTAACAGTACCCCCCCCCTTAGGTCTCCCCTTCTCTTTGTCCGGTAACTGCCTCCCCTGGGATGAGGACTCCGGGAAAGAATGGAGGGTTTCCTCAACGGCAGGCAGTACAGCAGGAGTGGGAATGGGGAGGGAGGGCAGAGGGCGAGGCCTGGCACGGGGCAGTGTGACACCAGGACGGGGGCCATGAGGAGGCACCGAGGCTTGCCTGACTGGACTGGGAGGGGGGGAGAGGCACTTCCTATGGCAGGCAGAGTCCCAGTTCTTGATCTCCCCGGTGGTCCAATCAAGGGTGGGAGAATGAAGCCGGAGCCATGGCAGACCGAGGAGGACCTCAGAGGTACAGTTGGGAAGGACGAAGAACTCAATGACTTCATGATGGGGTCCTATACACATCAGGAGGGGTTCTGTGCGGTAACGCACGGTGCAATCCAACCTGACTCCGTTGACCGCGGAAATGTAGAGCGGCTTGACGAGACGGGTCACCGGAATGCGGAATTTATTCACCAAGGAATCCAGAATAAAATTCCCAGAGGCACCAGAGTCCAAGCAGGCCACGGCTGAGAGGGAGGAGTTGGCTGACGGAGAAATCCGTACGGGCACCGTGAGACGTGGAGAAGCCGACTTTGAATCGAGAGACGCCACACCCACGTGAGCTGGGTGCGAGCGTGCGTTTCCCAGACGTGGAGGACGAATAGGGCAATCCACCAAGAAATGTTCGGTACTGGCACAGTACAGACAAAGATTTTCTTCCCTACGGCGATTCCTCTCTTCCTGGGACAGGCGAGACCGATCCACTTGCATGGCCTCCTCGGCGGGAGGCCTAGGCGTAGATTGCAACGGAGACTGTGGGAGAGGTGCCCAGAGATCTAAGTCTTTTTCCTGGCGGAGCTCTTGATGTCTCTCAGAAAAACGCATGTCAATGCGAGTGGCTAGATGAATGAGTTCATGCAGGTTAGCAGGAATTTCTCGTGCGGCCAGAACATCTTTAATGTTGCTGGATAGGCCTTTTTTAAAGGTCGCGCAGAGGGCCTCATTATTCCAGGATAGTTCGGAAGCAAGAGTACGGAATTGTATGGCGTACTCGCCAACGGAAGAATTACCCTGGACCAGGTTCAGCAGGGCAGTCTCAGCAGAAGAGGCTCGGGCAGGTTCCTCAAAGACACTTCGAATTTCCGAGAAGAAGGAGTGTACCGAGACAGTGACGGGGTCATTGCGGTCCCAGAGCGGTGTGGCCCATGACAGAGCTTTCCCAGACAGAAGGCTGACTACGAAAGCCACCTTAGACCTTTCAGTAGGAAACTGGTCCGACATCATCTCCAAGTGCAGGGAACATTGCGAAAGAAAGCCACGGCAAAACTTAGAGTCCCCATCAAATTTGTCCGGCAGGGACAAGCGGAGGCTAGGAGTGGCCACTCGCTGCGGAAGAGGTGCAGGAGCCGGCGGAGGAGATGGTTGTTGCTGCTGTAGCTGTGACTGAAATTGCTGTAGCTGTGACTGAAGCTGCTGTAGCTGTGACTGAAATTGCTGTAGCTGTGACTGAAGCTGCTGTAGCTGCGACTGAAGTTCCTCTGCCAGTTGTCGCCGACCAGCGTAGTGAGGTCAGAGACAACTGGCAGGGGAACCTCAGCGGGATCCATGGCCGGATCTACTGTCACGATGCCGGCTGGCAGGAGGTGGATCCTCTGTGCCAGAGAGGGATTGGCGTGGACCGTGCTAGTGGACCGGTTCTAAGTCACTACTGGTGTTCACCAGAGCCCGCCGCAAAGCGGGATGATCTTGCTGCGGCGGTAGTGACCAGGTCGTATCCACTAGCAACGGCTCAACCTCTCTGACTGCTGAAGATAGGCGCGGTACAAGGGAGTAGACAGAAGCAAGGTCGGACGTAGCAGAAGGTCGGGGCAGGCAGCAAGGATCGTAGTCAGGGGCAACGGCAGGAGGTCTGGAACACAGGCTAGGAACACACAAGGAGACGCTTTCACTGGCACGATGGCAACAAGATCCGGCCATGACAGTGCGGCGCTCCCGTTCAGCGGGACTGACCGGGGCGCTGCGGAGAGAGAGACGCCGTAAGCGCTCCGGGGAGGAGCGGGGACCCGGAGCGCTAGGCGTAACAGTTTGTTTTGGTCAGTGCCATAACTCACCGCATTAGAAGTTACCACACAAGGTAGCGCTCTGTATTTTGCGCGTTATCTGGTTATAATAAGTTGGTGACATCCGGTGGCCAACTGGGAAGGAACCAATTGTGTTTCTGAGAAAGCCTTTTGGGCCCAGGTATGTTTGAGACACATTCTATTTTGCTCGTTTCCACAAGGATTAAAGGCTTGTAGCTAAGGACTCTCCATGGGGGGAATGTATTCTAGAGGGTCGGTCACCACATGACTGCACCAGATGGAGTCGTGTTTTACATTTGGGATTCTCTGAACTTCATACATTTCTTACTCTCCAGCCACTTCCCACTATAAAGGAGCAGCAGAGACCAGTCCTGTAATGGATCCCGTGTCTCCCATTAACAGAGGCGGCCAGCTGGGAGGTGACTGCTATCTGATATAATCTATGAGATCAGCTTTACGGCCATCTGTCCACCAGAGCACTCCATTTATATAGTGAAAAGGGTGGGGGGGCTGACTGAAGAAAACATGTCTACCATCCTCTCCCCTGTGTCAGACCCACGTTTATTATCTGACTCCATGTTCCTATAAATCTCTGCTTTATATTCCCCCAGTTTTCAGTCAGGATCTTTTCACACACTGTGTCTGTCGGATGTATATACTGATATACCAATGACCGGCGTGTCACCTAAGAGGCATCCGTCATACATACATGTGAAAAAACATATACCATGCCATATACTGTCTATTACTGTACGCTGCTCGATGGAAAGCAGTCTACAACAAATAGGAATAACCCCAATGTAAACCCCCTGAACTAAGGCCAAAACTGTAATATTGGAGGAGGGATATATTTCATATATTTATGGTGCATAGAGATGGATAGATAGATAGATAGATAGATAGATAGATAGATAGATGTGAGATAAATAGATAGATAGATAGATAAACACAGAATGGCAGCAGCACTCAGGAAATATATAGAATGTGTGGCTTTATTATAGGCGATGTTTCGGCCATCTCGCACGGCCATTGTGGAGCCGAAACATGCGAGACGGCCAAAACGTCGCCTATGTTTGGTGAATAATGCCACACATTCCTTATATTTCCTGATTGTTGCTGCCATTCTGTGTACGTGGATTGCCTTGGACTTGTGGACTCAAGTCGACTACAGCTTGCACCATCGCATTTATCTTTAGTGCTGCCCTGGTTCTTGATATCTAGATAGATAGATAGGGGATGAATAGATAGAAAGATAGATAGATACAGTGGGGATCAAAATTTGTATTAATGTGCATAAAGAAGCCAAGGAAAGATGAAAAAATCTCCAAAAGACATCAAATTACAGATTAGACATTCTTATAATATGTCAACAAAAGTTAGATTTTATTTCCATCATTTACACTTTCAAAATAACAGAAAACAAAAAATGGCATCTGCAAGAGTTTGGGCACCCTGCAGAATTAATATCTTGTATTGCCCCCTTTGGCAAGTATCACAGCTTGTAAACGCTTTTTGTAGCCAGCCAAGAGTCTTTCAATTCTTGTTTGAGGTATCTGTGCCCATTCTTCCTTACAAAAGTCTTCCAGTTCTTTGAGATTGCTGGGCTGTCTGTCACGCACTGCTCTTTTAAGGTCTATCCATAGATTTTCAATTATGTTGAGGTCAGGAGATTGTGAAGGCCATGGCAAAACCTTCAGTTTACGCCTCTTGATGTAATCCCCCGTGGATTTCGAGGTGTGTTAAGGATCATTATCCATTTATAGAAGCCATCCTCTCTTTAACTTCAGCTTTTTCACAAATGGCATCAAGTTAGCATCCAAAATTTGCTGAAATTTTATTGAATCCATTTTTCCTTCTACTCGTGAGATGTTCCCTGTGCCACTGGCTGCAATACAAACCCAAAGCATGATTGATCCACCCCCATGCTTAACAGTTGGACAGAGGTTCTTTTCATTAAATTTTGTTCCCCTTCTTCTCCAAACGTACCTTTGCTCATTCCGGCAAAAAAGTTCAATTTTAACCTCATCGGTCCACAGAACTTGTTTCCAAAATGCATCAGGCTTGTCTATATGTTCATTTGCAAAGTTCAAACGCTGATTTTTGTGGTGAGGACGTAGCAGAGGTTTTCTTCTGATGACTCTTCCATGAAGACCATATTTGTACAAGTATCTCTTTATAGGGGAATAGTGTACCACAACTCCAGTGTCTCCCAGATCTTTCTGGAGGGATTGTGCAGTCAAACGTGGGTTTTGAATTGTTTTTCTCACAATCCTGTGAGCTGTTCTGTCTGATATTTTTCTTGGTCTTCCAGATCTTGCTTTAACTTCCACTGTTCCTGATGACTGAAATTTCTTAATTACATTCCGAACAGAGGATATTGACATCTGAAAACTTTTTGCTATCTTCTTATAGCCTTCTCCAGCTTTGTGAGCGTCAACTATTTTCAGTTTCAGATTTCTAGACAATTGCTTAGAAGAACCCATAGTGCTGATTGTTGGGGCAAAGTCAGATGAGTCTGGGCATTTAAAACCTTTGAGATTGACATCACCTGGTCTTCCCAGATGATGATTGAGAACAATCCATGACACTGGCAGGTCTCAGCTTTGCAAAGGGGGCAGTGCATGCTATAAATTCTGCAGGGTGCCCAAACTTTTGCAGACTCCATTTTTTTGTTTTCTGTTATTTTGAAAGTGTAAATGATGGAAATAAAATCTAACTTTTGTTGACATATTATAAGAATGTCTAATCTGTAATTTGATGCCTTTTGGAGATTTTTCCATCTTTCCTTGGCTTCTTTATGCACATTAATAGACAGATAGATAGGAGATAGATAGTAGAGATAGATGATAAATAGATAGATAGATGATACAGTAAATGGATACATAGATAGTTATGAGATGAATAGATAGATATTAGATAGACAGACAGATAGATAGAAGAGATAGATTAGAGAGATAGGATAGATAAATATGAGATAGATATGAGATGAATTGATATTAGATAGATTGATAGATGAGAAAGATAAGATAGATACCATAGATAGATAGATAGATATAGATAGATGATAAATGAATAGATAGATATTTATGAGATGAATAGATAGATATTAGATAGATAGACATGAGATAGATGGATAAATAGATTGTAGATAGACAGATAGATATGAGATAGATAGATAGACGATAATTTATAGATAGATAGATAAATAGATAGTATATATATATATATATATATAGACAGATATTAGATAGATATGAGATACGTAGATAAATAGATAGATATGAGATAGATAGATATGAGATAAATAGATATTAGATATATAGACAGATAGATATTAGATAGATATGAGATAGATAGATGTGAGATAGATAGATATGAGATAAATAGATAGATAAATAGAAATTAGATATATAGACAGATAGATATTAGATAGATATGAGATAGATGAGATAGATATGAGATAGATAGATAGATAGATAGATATGAGATAGATATGAGATAGATAGATAGATAGACATGAGATAGATAGATAGATAGATAGATAGATATGAGATAGATATGAGATAGATATGAGATACATAGATAGATATGAGATAGATAGATATGAGATAGATGGATAGATATGAGATGGATAGATATGAGATGGATAGATAGATATTAGATAGACAGATATGAGATGGATAGATATGAGATGGATAGATATGAGATAGATAGATATTAGATAGATAGATATGAGATGGATAGATATGAGATGGATAGATATGAGATAGATAGATATGAGATGGATAGATATTAGATAGATAGATAGATGTCACGATGCCGGCTGGCAGGTAGTGGATCCTCTGTGCCAGAGAGGGATTGGCGTGGACCGTGCTAGTGGATCGGTTCTAAGTCACTACTGGTTTTCACCAGAGCCCGCCGCAAAGCGGGATGGTCTTGCTGCGGCGGTAGTGACCAGGTCGTATCCACTAGCAACGGCTCAACCTCTCTGGCTGCTGTAGATAGGCACGGTACAAGGGAGTAGACAGAAGCAAAGTCGGACGTAGCAGAAGGTCGGGGCAGGCAGCAAGGATCGTAGTCAGGGGCAACGGCAGGAGGTCTGGAACACAGGCTAGGAACACACAAGGAAACGCTTTCACTGGCACGATGGCAACAAGATCCGGCAAGGAAGTGCAGGGGAAGTGAGGTGATATAGGGAAGTGCACAGGTGATAACACTAATTGGAACCACTGCGCCAATCAGCGGCGCAGTGGCCCTTTAAATCGCAAAGACCCGGCGCGCGCGCGCCCTAGGGAGCGTGGCCGCGCGCGCCGGGACAGGACTGACGGGGAGCGAGTCAGGTACGGGAGCCGGGGTGCGCATCGCGAGCGGGCGCTACCCGCATTGCGAATCGCATCCCGGCTGGAGGCGGTATCGCAGCGCCCCGGGTCAGTGGATCCGACCGGAGCGCTGCAGTGAGAAGAGTGTAGCGAGCGCTCCGGGGAGGAGCGGGGACCCGGAGCGCTCGGCGTAACAGTACCCCCCCTTGGGTCTCCCCCTCTTCTTAGAGCCTGAGAACCTGAGGAGCAGACTTTTGTCTAGGATATTGTCCTCAGGTTCCCAGGATCTCTCTTCTGGACCACAACCCTCCCAATCCACTAAAAAAAAGGTTTTCCCTCTGACCTTTTTGGATGCCAAAATCTCTTTGACGGAGAAGATGTCTGAGGAGCCGGAAACAGGAGTGGGAGGAACAGATTTGGGAGAAAAACGGTTAATGATAAGTGGTTTAAGGAGAGAAACGTGAAAGGCATTAGGAATACGAAGAGAAGGAGGAAGAAGAAGTTTGTAAGAGACAGGATTAATCTGGCACAAAATTTTGAAAGGACCAAGATAGCGTGGTCCCAACTTATAGCTAGGGACACGGAAGCGGACATATTTAGCGGAGAGCCATACCTTGTCTCCAGGGGAAAAAATGGGAGGAGCTCTTCTTTTCTTATCCGCGAATTTCTTCATGCGTGAAGAAGCCTTTAAGAGAGAATTTTGGGTCTCTCTCCATATGATGGAAAGATCACGAGAAATTTCATCCACAGCGGGCAGACCAGAGGGCAAGGGGGTAGGGAGGGGGGGAAGAGGGTGACGGCCGTACACCACGAAAAATGGGGATTTGGAGGAGGATTCAGAGATTCTGAAGTTATACGAGAATTCGGCCCATGGTAGAAGATCTGCCCAGTCATCCTGGCGGGAGGAAACAAAATGTCGTAAATAATCACCCAAGACCTGGTTAATTCTTTCTACTTGTCCATTGGATTGAGGATGATATGCAGAAGAAAAATTTAATTTAATCTTGAGTTGTTTACAGAGAGCCCTCCAGAATTTAGACACGAATTGGACGCCTCTATCCGAGACGATCTGCGTAGGCAACCCGTGAAGACGAAAAATGTGTACAAAAAATTGTTTAGCCAACTGAGGCGCTGAAGGAAGACCAGGAAGAGGGATGAAATGTGCCATTTTGGAGAATCGATCAACGACCACCCAAATAACAGTGTTGCCACGGGATGGGGGTAAGTCAGTAATAAAATCCATACCAATCAGAGACCAAGGCTGTTCGGGGACAGGCAGAGGATGAAGAAAACCAGCGGGCTTCTGGCGAGGAGTCTTATCCCGGGCACAGATAGTGCAGGCTCGCACAAAGTCCACCACATCTGTCTCTAGAGTCGGCCACCAATAGAAGCGAGAGATGAGTTGCACAGATTTCTTGATGCCCGCATGACCTGCGAGATGGGAGGAGTGACCCCATTTGAGGATTCCGAGACGTTGGCGTGGAGAGACGAAGGTCTTTCCTGGAGGAGTCTGCCTGATGGAGGCAGGAGAAGTGGAGATCAGGCAGTCAGGTGGAATGATGTGTTGCGGAGAGAGTTCAACTTCAGAAGCATCTGAGGAACGAGAGAGAGCATCGGCCCTAATGTTCTTATCGGCAGGCCGAAAGTGAATTTCAAAATTAAATCGGGCAAAGAACAGAGACCACCTGGCCTGGCGAGGATTCAGCCGTTGGGCAGACTGGAGGTAGGAGAGGTTTTTGTGATCGGTGTAAATAATAACTGGAAATCTTGATCCCTCCAGCAGATGCCTCCATTCCTCAAGTGCTAATTTAATGGCTAGAAGCTCTCGATCCCCGATGGAGTAGTTCCTCTCCGCCGGAGAGAAGGTCCTAGAAAAAAAACCACAAGTAACAGCATGCCCGGAAGAATTTTTTTGTAGAAGGACAGCTCCAGCTCCCACTGAGGAGGCATCAACCTCCAATAGGAAGGGTTTAGATGGGTCAGGTCTGGAGAGCACGGGAGCCGAAGAAAAGGCAGACTTGAGCCGTTTAAAGGCGTCTTCCGCTTGAGGAGGCCAAGACTTGGGATCGGCATTTTTTTTGGTTAAAGCCACGATAGGAGCCACAATGGTAGAAAAATGTGGAATAAATTGCCTGTAATAATTGGCGAACCCCAAAAAACGTTGGATGGCACGGAGTCCGGAGGGGCGTGGCCAATCTAAGACTGCAGAGAGTTTGTCTGGATCCATTTGTAGTCCCTGGCCAGAGACCAAGTATCCTAGGAAAGGAAGAGATTGGCATTCAAACAGACATTTCTCTATTTTGGCATAGAGTTGATTGTTACGAAGTCTCTGAAGAACCATACGGACATGCTGGCGGTGTTCTTCTAGATTGGCAGAAAAAATCAGGATATCGTCTAGATATACAACAACACAGGAGTATAGGAGATCACGAAAAATTTCATTAACAAAGTCTTGGAAGACGGCAGGGGCGTTGCACAGGCCAAAGGGCATGACCAGATACTCAAAGTGTCCATCTCTGGTGTTAAATGCCGTTTTCCATTCATCCCCCTCTCTGATGCGGATGAGATTATAAGCACCTCTTAAGTCCAGTTTGGTAAAGATATGGGCACCTTGGAGGCGATCAAAGAGTTCAGAGATGAGGGGTAGGGGGTAGCGGTTCTTAACCGTGATTTTATTAAGACCGCGGTAGTCAATGCAAGGACGTAGGGAGCCATCTTTTTTGGACACAAAGAAAAATCCGGCTCCGGCAGGAGAGGAGGATTTACGGATAAAGCCCTTTTTTAAATTTTCCTGGACGTATTCAGACATGGCAAGAGTCTCTGGGACGGACAGAGGATAGATTCTGCCCCGGGGTGGAGTAGTGCCCGGGAGGAGGTCGATAGGACAATCATAAGGCCTGTGAGGAGGTAGAGTCTCAGCTTGTTTTTTGCAAAAAACATCCGCAAAGTCCATATAGGCCTTGGGGAGACCGGTTACAGGAGGAACCACAGAGTCACGGCAAGGGTTACTGGGAACCGGTTTTAGGCAGTCCTTGGAACAAGAGGGCCCCCAACTCTTGATCTCCCCAGAGGACCAATCCAGGGTTGGGGAATGAAGTTGAAGCCAGGGAAGTCCAAGGAGAATTTCAGAAGTGCAATTGGGGAGGACCAAAAGTTCAATCCTCTCGTGATGAGATCCGATGCACATTAGGAGGGGCTCCGTGCGGAAACGTATGGTACAGTCCAATCTTTCATTATTTACACAATTGATGTAGAGGGGTCTGGCGAGACTGGTCACCGGGATGTTGAACCTGTTGACGAGAGAGGCCAAAATAAAATTTCCTGCAGATCCGGAGTCCAAGAAGGCCATAGTAGAGAAGGAGAAGGCAGAGGCAGACATCCGCACAGGCACAGTAAGACGTGGAGAAGCAGAGTAGACATCAAGGACTGTCTCACCTTTGTGCGGAGTCAGCGTACGTCTTTCCAGGCGGGGAGGACGGATAGGACAATCCTTCAGGAAGTGTTCGGTACTAGCACAGTACAGGCAGAGATTCTCCATGCGGCGTCGTGTCCTCTCTTGAGGTGTCAGGCGAGACCGGTCGACCTGCATAGCCTCCACGGCGGGAGGCACAGGAACAGATTGCAGGGGACCAGAGGAGAGAGGAGCCGGGGAGAAGAAACGCCTCGTGCGAACAGAGTCCATATCCTGGCGGAGCTCCTGACGCCTTTCGGAAAAACGCATGTCAATGCGAGTGGCTAGGTGAATGAGTTCATGTAGATTAGCAGGGATTTCTCGTGCGGCCAGAACATCTTTAATGTTGCTGGATAGGCCTTTTTTAAAGGTCGCGCAGAGGGCCTCATTATTCCAGGACAATTCTGAAGCAAGAGTACGGAATTGTACGGCATACTCGCCAACGGAAGAATTACCCTGGACCAGGTTCAACAGGGCAGTCTCAGCAGAAGAGGCTCGGGCAGGTTCCTCAAAGACACTTCGAATTTCCGAGAAGAAGGAGTGTACAGAGGCAGTGACGGGGTCATTGCGGTCCCAGAGCGGTGTGGCCCAAGACAGGGCTTTTCCAGACAGAAGGCTGACTACGAAAGCCACCTTAGACCTTTCAGTGGGAAACTGGTCCGACATCATCTCCAAGTGCAATGAACATTGGGAAAGAAAGCCACGGCAAAATTTAGAGTCCCCATCAAATTTATCCGGCAAGGATAGTCGTAGTCCAGAAGCGGCCACTCGCTGCGGAGGAGATGCAGGAGCTGGCGGAGGAGATGACTGCTGAAGCTGTGGTAGTAACTGCTGTAGCATAACGGTCAGTTGAGACAGCTGTTGGCCTTGTTGCGCTATCTGTTGTGACTGCTGGGCGACCACCGTGGTGAGGTCAGCGACAACTGGCAGAGGAACTTCAGCGGGATCCATGGCCGGATCTACTGTCACGATGCCGGCTGGCAGGTAGTGGATCCTCTGTGCCAGAGAGGGATTGGCGTGGACCGTGCTAGTGGATCGGTTCTAAGTCACTACTGGTTTTCACCAGAGCCCGCCGCAAAGCGGGATGGTCTTGCTGCGGCGGTAGTGACCAGGTCGTATCCACTAGCAACGGCTCAACCTCTCTGGCTGCTGTAGATAGGCGCGGTACAAGGGAGTAGACAGAAGCAAAGTCGGACGTAGCAGAAGGTCGGGGCAGGCAGCAAGGATCGTAGTCAGGGGCAACGGCAGGAGGTCTGGAACACAGGCTAGGAACACACAAGGAAACGCTTTCACTGGCACGATGGCAACAAGATCCGGCAAGGAAGTGCAGGGGAAGTGAGGTGATATAGGGAAGTGCACAGGTGATAACACTAATTGGAACCACTGCGCCAATCAGCGGCGCAGTGGCCCTTTAAATCGCAAAGACCCGGCGCGCGCGCGCCCTAGGGAGCGGGGCCGCGCGCGCCGGGACAGGACTGACGGGGAGCGAGTCAGGTACGGGAGCCGGGGTGCGCATCGCGAGCGGGCGCTACCCGCATTGCGAATCGCATCCCGGCTGGAGGCGGTATCGCAGCGCCCCGGGTCAGTGGATCCGACCGGAGCGCTGCAGTGAGAAGAGTGTAGCGAGCGCTCCGGGGAGGAGCGGGGACCCGGAGCGCTCGGCGTAACAATAGATAGATAGATATGAGATGGATAGATATGAGATATATAGATATTAGATAGATAGATATGAGATATGTAGATAAATAGATAGATATGAGATAGATAGATAGATATTAGATAAATAGAAGATAAATAGATGTACAATGTGCACAAGAGAAAGTTTGCCAAGTGGGATGAAAGTGACTGTGACAGTGGATCGTGTCCGCCGTTCGCTCTGGGAGGGGCTTCCATCCTGTTTGTTTAATGGGAAGGAAGCTTATCCCAAAGGCCCTCATTTCCACAGGAAATCTATATAAATCCCATGAACTAATGAGCATAGGAACAGATATTTATATCCCAATACCAATCCTCCCTGGTACATTGAAGATTAATTTTACTGCTACTTTATTTGACTTACCATGAGACCAAACAGAAGGTTACCCTGGTTAACCTTGGCTGATCCAGATTAGGGGGAAAACTCTTCTAAGGCACTGCCAACATGACTTCACAGAGGAATAATTCCCTCCATGGGGAGATGTATTAGAGATCTATGGGTACTGAGGGACATTGACCATGAGGCCTACCCATCCCACAGAAACATTGGTCTCAAACTGTGGCCCTCCAGATGTTGCAAAACTTCAACTCCCAGCATGCCCGGACAGCCAACGGCTGTCCGGGCATGCTGGGAGTTGAAGTTTTGCAACATTTGGAGGGCCACAGTTTGAGACCACTACACAGAAAGCTAATTGTGGCATGCTCCATCTAATCTTATAGAAAAGAAAAGTTGCCCATAGCAACCAATCAGATTGCTTCTTTCATTTTTAACAAGGTCTCTAAAAAATGAAAGAAGCGATCTGATTGGTTTCTATGGGCAACTGGGCAACTTTTCCTCTGTACTGGTTTTGATAAATCTCCATACAGTCCCCACTAGGAACCCATTTAAGACAGTTTGTATGTGTCCATATACGATGTTCCATTTTTAACATATCAAATTTTTATTCCAGATCCAACGGAAGATTTGCTGAAAATCCAAAATAAATCTTGGGATATTGGTTAAATATGAAGATAATGTCCTCCAGGTTAAAGTGAGGGTTCCAGTTGATGGTTTTCATTCATCAGAAGTGACTTCCATTAGAAACTTTGACCTCCCAGTGTACAAGATGCCAGCGAAAACCCCAATGTACTTAAAAACCTCCACTCCCAAGAGAGGTAAGAAGCTGAAACTTCGAGATGTGTTGTCAAGGGAAATGATCAGCCCTCCTTTGGGTGACTTCAGACACAGCGCTCATATAGGACTAGATGGAGAAGAAGACATGTTTGGGGAGTTGTCTTTCTTACAAGGAAAGTATGACCTGATCCCAAATTCGGGTCGAAAGTTGACCCTTCAAAACACAGACAACAGCCAAGAGTTTCATGACGGTGATGGAAGTTTTCGCCCTTTCTTAAAAAATGCAGTTTCTCTTCCCGTTTTCACTGGAACGCAGAGTAAGGAGAGAGCTCCTCCGAAACCCCCAAGGCTCCATTTGGAAGAAGTCCCGAGCCAACGTTCTATGTCCATCAGCTACGGAGAAGGATGTTTTCGTAGAGAAGAAGACATGTCTTTCTCGTCCATCTCTAAAGAAGAAAGCAGCAGGTTTTTGACACCTTCTGCAAGTTCCTCTGAAGGTTCCATTACTGGAAGTGGAATGTTCAGTCCTGGATATGGGACCAATGTATCACAAAGTAAAATGGACAACACGGACTCCCAAAACCAGGAGAATCCTCCTTCCGAATCTCTCTTTGGGCTGGAGCTGGACCTCGGGCCTTCAATTCTGGATGATGTTCTGAGGATAATGGATGATTACAAAGCCTCATGACTGAATGACCATAGGGAACTGAAGATGGACATTAATGGACATTATTTATTATTGTGTAGCGATGCTTCAGCGATCGACAATCTAGTCATCTAGAGTAATGGATAACATCTTTTCAATCAGACCCTTTTATATCAGTATTTTACATGAGTTCCTAAGATTTAAGATTTACCTTACTGGTAAAAAAAAATCCCATGAAATGCATGTTATTTTTTGTAAAAAATTTGATTCATTAAAGAAGAAAAAATATAAAATTCTTTGAGAAATTTGGCTTATTCCAGGTAATTCTGTGACTTACTCTATTGACATTGGTGACACTGTGAATATTGGATCATTTTGGAAAATTCAAACCCCCCCCCCCCCCCCAAGAACTCTGACACTTAATTCCCCAAAATGAGTTTCTTCTTTTCCTATGGATATCCAAAACTTAATTATTGACTGTTTGTCAGATTTTATGGCTTTGTTACAAAATATGCCTAAAAAGTTCACCATAGAATTTTTTTTTTAATGTTTCCATGTTTTTTTACCATGTCTTTCTTAAAGTGGCATCCGATTGTTGCATTGTCCGAGACATATTAGCTCCGTAATCTCATAAACATGTGAATAGTAGTCAAGACCACTGCCATAAGTCAAGGGTGGGTACGCACAAGGCAGATTTTGGAGGAGAAATTTGTGAAAAATCTGTTCTTTTTTTTAAATATATATATATATATATATATATATATATATATATATATGGGCCTGGTTTGGTGGCAAGCATATGGGTTTCTGTAAATTCCATTCAGATGACTTGGGCAGTCAAAGAAACTTCTGAAATAAAATGTGCCACGTCTGAATAATCTTAATGGTCACTTATGTACGTGCAGTTCTCAAATGGCTCCAGGAACAAAACATAGAAGAGAAAGAATTACAAGGTTCAATAAAATGTGGAAAGTATCAGAGAGACATAAGAGAAAGTGAGATGCAGGAAAGTGATGGAAGACGTATGATGGCCCAATGGGTGTAGCCTATGATTCTGCCACCAGACATTGCCTCATTGTATATACAGATGTGTGTACTAGTCACCAGATTGGGCTCTACTGTGTTTGGTATTCACAGGATTGAACTCCGCTTTGTGCTCTGGTCACTGGAAGGCTCTTTCATTTTGAGGTGGTGATGAGGGCAGATGTTGTTACCCTAGGGGCAGATGGCATTAACACCTTGTAATCGTGACGCCAGGGCGTGGTTTAGCCTATAACCACCTGAAGGTATACCGCTAGATCCTGGGCTAGGCACGGGGGGAATAATGACTCCGACGCCAAGTTACAGATAACAGTAGCTTTACTGAGGGTAGACAGGTGGTAAAGTCTATACAGTTCAGCCAGGACCCACGGAGGTGACTCAGAGACCTTAAGGGCTTGCTGGGACTTGTAGTAGGACTGGACAATGTAATGCAGGCCACGCTGACTTGACAGATGACAGGGACTGACTTGACTGAAGACTGACAAAGCTATGACTGTAGCTTAGCTGACTTGATGGCGGCTGCAGGACTTGACTTTGAGGTCTCCAACACTCTGGACACACACACTAGACAAGACTGCACTGGACCAGGGCTTATGTGGGGGAGACTAGCAGGGAGCCCATAGGTCACTCTTGAGGTCACCTGGTCACTGATACCTGCTGAGTAACAATCACATGACATATCACATGGTATAACTCTTAAAGCAACATTACATTTTATAATACATTACAATGTAGAACATATGTACAGGGGGGAAACAAGTACAAGGGAGCCCAGGGGACACTGAAGGGAGGCTTCTGGACAGGACAGCAAGGGTGCGGGGTAACACCTCCTGTACTGGGCCACCGCAATTTGTATACTGGTTATCATGTTATCAGTATACTGTGTATACTGGTCACTAGATTGGACTCTGTAATACATACTGGGCGAAGGATTTGAGCTCTGCTTTGTATACTGCTTAGAGATCGCCTTACACAGAGATCACCTAACTGGGCACAGTTTTAAATACAGGTCCCCATTATGGCTTTGTATACCATTTACCAGACTGGGCTTAGCCTTGTATACATGTCACTAGACTGGTCTTAGTTTTGTAGACTAGTGATGAGATTGGACTTTGTGTTGTATACTTCTTACCAGATTAGGCTTGGCTTTATGTCTAAGTCACCAAATTGGGCTCAACTTTGCATTGAGATCACAAAATTGGGTTCAGCTACTGTATTTATAAAGGTCACTAGATTGGTGTAACTGTTCACATTGGTTAAGGCCACAATGCTAAGCAAAATCTGTCTCCCTTGACATAACATTGTGGGAGAGGAAAACCAACAATGACGTTCTTGTCCTTATATCCTGCCCTCATATCCTGACCTCATTTCCCGTCCTCCTATCCTGACCTTATATCCTGTCCTCATATCCCGACCTCATATCCCATCCTCATATTCTCTCCTCATATGCCATCCTTATATCCTGTCTTCATATGCCTCATATCCCAACCGCTTATCTTGACCTCATATGCCATCCTCATATCCCGACCTCATATCCCAACCTCATATGCCATCCTTATATCCTGTCTTCAAATGCCATCCTCATATCCCAACCTCCTATCCTGACCTCATATGGCATCCTCATATCCTGTCTTCATATCCTGTCTTTTTATTCCATCCTCATATACTGACCTCATATCCCAACCTAATATCTCATCCTCATATCCTGACCACATATCCTGTAAATATATCCCGCCCTTATATTCTGACCTCATATCCTGTACATATATCCCATCCTCATATCCCAACCAAATATCCTGTACATATATCCCATCCTCATATTCCGACCAAATATCCTGTACATATATCCCATCCTCATATTCCGACCAAATATCCTGTACATATATCCCATCCTCATATCCCAACCAAATATCCTGTACATATATCCCATCCTCATATCCCAACCAAATATCCTGTACATATATCCCATCCTCATATTCCGACCAAATATCCTGTACATATATCCCATCCTCATATTCCGACCAAATATCCTGTACATATATCCCATCCTCATATTCCGACCTCAAGTTCTGTCCTCATATCCCGACCTCATATCCTGTACTCATCATGTTCTTATATTCCGATCTCATATCCTGTCCTTATATACCGCCCTCATATCGGTCTTTATATCCTGACCTCCTATCCTGGCCTTATATCCCAACCTCATATTCCATCCTCATATCCCATCCTCAATTTCGGTCCTCAAATCCAGTACTCATATCCCATTCCCCTATCCTGACCTTCTAACCTCTCCTCATAAACTGACCTCATATCCCGATCACATAACCCAACCTCATATTCCGACCTCAAATCTCGTCCTCATATCCTGACCTCATATCCTGCCCCTGCAGTCGTGAGGATGTTTAAAAGTCCCGGGCAATCTCTGCAGCCTCAGAGTAACCTGATCAGGAGATGGAGCAGAAGTCCTATAGACTTGCATGGGACTTCAGAAAAAAACCCTACCCTCACATAAGGGTGTGATTTAAGATTAAAGGGGTATTCCAGGAAAAAACTTTATATATATATATATATATATATATATATATATATATATATATCAACTGGCTCCAGAAGGTTAAACAGATTTGTAAATTACTTCTATTAAAAAATCTTAATCCTTTCAGTACTTATGAGCTTCTGAAGTTAAGGTTGTTCTTTTCTGTCTAAGTGCTCTCTGATGACACCTGTCTCGGGGAAACGCCCAGTTTAGAAGCAAATCCCCATAGCAAACCTCTTCTAAACTGGGCGGTTCCCGGGACACGTGTCATCAGAGAGCACTTAGACAGAACAACCTTAACTTCAGAAGCTCATAAGTACTGAAAGGATTAAGATTTTTTAATAGAAGTAATTTACAAATCTGTTTAACTTTCTGGAGCCAGTTGATATATATATATATATATATATATATATATATATATATATATATATAAGTTTTTTCCTGGATACCCCCTTTAATTTAACACCATATTTTTAGTTGCCATATAAGTAACATGGGTACCATCTTTGTTTGAAATATGATGATAATATATATATATATATATATATATATATATATATATATATATAAATATATATATATATATATATATATATATATATATAACCTAAAAGTCCTCACCACAGTTTGCTCATGTATTGTTTATCCCGGAAACCTTCTGTCAGGGGGGAGATTGTATAGTTATTATGTTATATATGATTTTAGGAAGGTAGTGATGATTGATGGCCCCCATAGCAGGCACAATTCTGGAGGAAAGTTATTTGTTATTTTTAGAGATAAGCACTTAAATCCCATGACCTAAAAAACAATGATGATCTCCTGACAGTATCTAGAACACTTACAAAATACAGTGGAGACGCTAACCAGTGTTTCCCAACCACTGTGCCTTCAGCTGTTGCAAAACTACAACTCCTAGCATGCCCGGACAGCCTTTGGCTGTCCGGGCATGCTGGGAGTTGTAGTTTTGCAATAGCTTTGCAGCAGGATGTGAAACACTACGCTAAACTATGGGTTACAAGAAATCATTCGGACACCTCTACTGCTCTCTGCTGGTCAAAAATGGGTATTACCGCAATATTTTGTTTAAAAAATAACTTGTATATTCTATATCTATTTGAACTATGAATTGTGCTTTACTGTATACTTTACTGTAAGGCAAAGGCGCATAACCTGCACACTGAATCGCAAACACATGGTGTCTGATTTTAATTTAATTTTTTCCCCAGATTGCTTCGCTTCTTCATTGACGAAAATCCCTGTCAGGGACTAGGGATAAGGGTCTGTCGACTCTATAGGTTCCATGTAAATTCCAAGACCACGTTCCGCTTATTTATACTATTTAATGTTGCTTCCATTGTTATGACTTTAGGAGGAAATTCTTTCTAAGAACTTTTTCTGCTGATTCAATGTTTGTAAAGTATCCACATTCACATATATCAAGTGTTTTTTTTTTTTTTTTTTAGATATTAGTTTGATAGTTTTAATAAAAAAAAATCAATATTTCTACATTGTTTTCTGTGTCTTTGTCCTGAATTATAGACCCCGAATTGCTTTGCCTTGCACCAGCGCCTTCTGGTCACCTATGGCACCTTCTGGTCACCTATGATAGTTGTCACACCCCCTCCATAGGCTTGCATTGAGGGGGCGGAGCGTGACGTCACATGGGGGCGGAGCCATGACGTCACTATGTTCCGTCCCCGTGAACGCTAGTAATCAGACCCGGAGCGAGCACGCTCCGGGGGCTGATTCTAACGGGGTGCGGTGTGGAAGATCACGGGGGTTCCCAGCGGCAGGACCCCCGCGATACGGCATCTTATCCTCTTTCCTTTGGATAGGAGATAAGATGTCTTAGTGCCGGAGTACCCCTTTTAGTAAGATTAAATGGTAAAATGTAGAGGGTACTGAGATTCCACTCTTAAAGGGGTACTCCACTGGAATTTTTTTTTTTTTTTTTTTATCAACCGGTGACAGAAAGTTAAACAGATTGATAAATCACTTCTTCTATAAAAAAAAAATTAAATCCTTCCAGTACTTATCAGCTGCTGTAATTTCCTTTCTGCCTGACCACAGTGCTCTCTGCTGACACCTCTGTTGATTTTAGAAACTGTCCAGAGCAGGAGAGGTTTGCTATGGTGATTTACTCCTACTCTGGACAGTTCCTAAAATGGACAGAGGTGTCAGCAGAGAGAACTGTGGTCAGGCAGAAAGGAAATTCAAAAAGAAAATAACTTCCTGTGGATCATAACAGCAGCTGATAAGTACTGGAAGCATTGGGTCTATATTATTCTGATATATTGATCGCTATATCTATACTCAAATGCCTTTGCTATATGCTATTGCTAAAATATTGCAGAAGAACTTTGTTTTCCTTAATTCAAAACATTTCAGCTGCTCTTTGCCTTTAATTAAGACGAGAACCCTGGATGGAGAATGAAGATGCAAAAAGTTAGGAGCTGAAGTCTAAACATTGGGCTTTTGTGGAAGGATGGAAAAATCTCAAGATAGAGAAGTTGCAACATAA
Source organism: Hyla sarda (assembly GCF_029499605.1). Lineage (NCBI taxonomy): Eukaryota > Metazoa > Chordata > Amphibia > Anura > Hylidae > Hyla > Hyla sarda. Next base: position 149,232,151 of record NC_079197.1, read on the forward strand.
GTGACCAATGCTACGCCACGCTCTAATGACCAGCATATAAAATCATGATTTGATGCGATAGTTTTACCCTCATCTTTTTGTCAATTGTAAAAACGAATGTGATTTTCTAGTAAAGGGCAGAACTCCTTGGGAGTCAGTGCTGAGAAGGGGATTTATACCAACATTGTCTGGTGGGAATTTGCTTATGTCGACACTCAGCAAAATAGCACAGCGGTAGTCACTCACAGTTTAAGGCCTCACCTTACGGCATCCTTGACAGAAGGATTAAGATTTTTTAATAGAAGTCATTTACAAATCTGTTTAACTTTATGGCACCAGTTGATTTAAAAAATGAATGTTTTCCAGTGGAGTACCCTTTAACCTTTTAAGGACGCCGGGCGTATGCATACGCCCTGCATCCCGAGTCCTTAAGGACGTGAGGCGTATGCATACGCCCGTGGGAATTCCGGTTCCCCCATGTCGGCGATCACAGAAAATCCCATGTCAAATCAGACATGTGATTTTCTGCTATTCCGGGCTGATCGGGTCTCTGGTGACCCGATCACCAGGAAAATAGGGATGATCGGAGCGGTCAGGGACAGCCCTGATCAGCCTGAAGGCTAGGAGCGAGGTTGCAGTGCTGCGATCTCTTCCTATCCCCTGCCATTGGTCAGAACTGATTCTGACCAATGGCAGGGCAGGACAGTGGGTTGCCATGTCCTCCTGTGCTTAAACATCTTAAACATCTTATGGGCGACTACAGGGCGGGCGGCGTGTGACGTCACGCTCTGCCCCGCAATGCAAGCCTACGGGAGGGGGCGTGATAGCTATCCCGCCCCCTTCCGTAGGCTTGCATTGAGGGGCGGAGCGTGACTTCGCACGGGGGCGCAGGCGTGACGTCACACGCCGCCCGCCCTGTGGTCGCCGGTAATCAGTCCCGGAGCGAACATGCTCTGGGGACTGATTACAAACGGGGTGCCGCGTGCATGATCCAGGGGGTCCCCAGCGGCGGGACTCCCGCGATGAGGCATCTTATCCCCTATCCTTTGGATAGGGGATAAGATGTCTAAGCACCGGAGAACCCCTTTAAGGTGAAAAAGGGCTGCGTCCTTAAGGGGTTAAAGACTACTCCGGGATATGAAAACTCATCCCCAATCCTAAGCATACCATGATCTCCTGTATGGGGCTCTCCAGCCAAATAGCAATTGATTGATGGTTTCCTGTGGACTGCTGGGGCCCTGTATGGGAGATCGTGGGGAGTCCCATCCTTAGGATGGGGAATAAGTTTTCATATCCCGGAGTATTCATTTAAATTTGGCCCAAAGACATTGTGCTGTTAGTCTTCTATAGGCATATGGGGATTTTGTATTTTATGGCACCCAGAGCAGCGCAGGACCTTCTTCTGCAGTCTGCAAGTGATGAAATGATGTTGTTACGCTCAGCTTGCACCAGAAGCTCTGTGCCGCTGTACCATACAGGAGAAAGGAGTCCAGACAGGACAGGAGTCCCTGCTCCTGTACCGTACATTTGGTAGCGCTAAAAGCTATGAGCATATTGTTCCATAGAATGTACATACAGGAGCAGGGATTCCTGTTTATCGAAGGACCCCCTGCACCTGTACAATACTTAGTGCTGATGTATACATTGCATGCATCGCCACTCACTTTACATTCTTAGTCCCAGCATCTCTTGTTTTTCCCAGTTATAGTGATACAAATCAACAGCCCCTGCCCCCCCATTACTGTGCCTCATGTCTGACCCCATTACTGTCCCTCATGCCTGCCCCTCGCCCCCCCTTACTGTGCCTCATGCCTGCCCCACTCTCCCAATACTGTGCCTCATGACTGCCCCTCACCCCCCCTTACTGTGCCTCATGCCTGCCCCTCGGCCCCCCTTACTGTGCCTCATGCCTGCCCCACTCCCCCAATACTGTGCCTCATGACTGCCCTCGCCCCCCTTACTGTGCCTCATGCCTGCCCCTCAACCCCCCCTTACTGTTCCTCATGCCTGCCCCTCGCCCCCCCTTACTGTGCCTCATGCCTGCCCCCCCAATACTATGCCTCATGCCTGCCCCTCGCCCCCCTTACTGTGCCTAATGCCTGCCCCCCAATACTGTGCCTCATGCCTGATGCCAATCCCTCTTACTGTGCCTTATGCCTGCCCCTCACCCCCCCTTACTGTTCCTCATGCCTGCCCCTCGCCCCCCCCAATACTGTGCCTCATGCCCGCCCCCCCAATACTGTGCCTCATGCCTGCCCCTCGCCCCCCTTACTGTGCCTAATGCCTGCCCCCCAATACTGTGCCTCGTGCCTCATACCCCTTTAATGTAAGGAACCGTGTATAAGACTAGACTGGGGAGCTGTTAATGTTAGGGGCTGTGTATAAGACAGGATTAGTGCTCTTTATCTCAGGTGAATATAAGACGGATCTGTACATTACTTCTTTAATGGTGGCAATGGATCCTAGAACTGTCACTGGATTATTGGCTCTCTAATGGCCCACAGAGTGATATGGATGAAGGTTGTCTACAGCCGGCATATTAGAAAATGCGATCCATATGTGGTGAGGGTGTGATGAGGGCAGATGTTGTTACCCTAGGGGCTGATGGCATTAACCCCTTGTATTCGTGACGCCAGGGTGTGGTTTAGCCTATAACCACCTGAAGGTATACCGCTGGATCCTGGGCTAGGCACGGGGGGCAATAAAGACTCCAACGCCAAGTTACGGACAACAGTAGCTTTACTGAGGGTAGACAGATGGTAAAGTCTATACAGTTCAGCCAGGGCCCAAGGAGGTGACCAGTGACTCAGAGACCTTAAGGGTTTGCTGGGACATGACAGATGACTGACTTGGCAGATGACAGGGACTGACTTGACTTGACTCATAAAGCTGTGACTTTATCTTACTTGACTTGATGGTGGCTGCAGGACTGGACTTTGAGGTCTCCAACACTCTGGACACACACACTAGACAAGACTGCACTGGACCTCAGCAAATACTTGTAAGGAAAGAGAGAGAAGCTCCACCCAGGGCTTATATGGGGGAGACTAGCAGGGAGCCCATAGGTCACTCTTGGTATCACCTGGTCACTGGTACCTCCTGGGTAACAATCACATGGTATATCACATGGTATAACTCTTAAAGATACAACACACTTTATAATACAATACACTGCAGAACATATGTACAGGGGGGAAACAGGTACAAGGGGCCCTGGGGACAATGAAGGAGGCTGCCTGACAGGACAGCAAGGGTACGGGGCAACATCTCCCATACTGGGCCACCACATATATGTGTGTCCATAATGTGTATATGTGGTGTCCCGGCACCGTATTTCATACTGTGCCTTGGTGGGGGGATCCCCAAAGTCAGAGTCCCTAGGACTGTGGGGGTCCGCTTCCCTAGTTAGCCCCTAATCACCCCTTAGTAAGTTGATATTTATAAATATTGTCATTGTAAATATGTATATTGCATTACTCACTTGTTTGGCGTCGCAGGACCTTAGGTCATGTGACCCGTTACTCAGAACTCTATTGAATGTTGAAGGACCTTAGGTGGTTCTTGTGTCACGTGTTCACCCACAATGCTGTGTAAAGGTGAGTGACAGTTGTCATGGACCAATCCAAAACGGCTCAGCCCCTGCCCATATAAGGGAGCTGCGGCCATTGATCGCTCTCTTGGGTTGCTGTCACTGAATGAGGTAGGACCTCCGCAACTTACAAGTACGTCTACTAGGCCAAAGCCTTGCGGCCTCGGCTTATACTACAGCGGTTATATATCTACAATTCCCCGCTACTCTCCGCAAGACCACTGGACCTAAACGCACCCCTAAATCCAGAGGATCTATGCTACAGAATCTTCCTAAAGCTAAATTGAGCTTATCTGATCCCAACCAACTGTCAATCGCTGCTCAACTAGAAATAGACTCTGTTATCTGGACTGTTATTGCTATTGTCTGCTACAGAAAATCTTCAGTAAAAGTTCCTGCAAGTTTTCAGTTAAACAACGGTTGTGGACAATACATTTATTACGCATTCACCTATCGTTCTTGGGAAGGGTGGTGATAGGCCCAGCACCATTACAGTATTTAACCCTCACCCTGGCGTCACGAGTAACAAGGGTTAACAGCGCCCTTTATTATTCAGAACAGCAACACCCCAACTACCCTACATACCCCCGAGGCGTACCACATATAAAAGTGTACAAAGTCTGTATCGGACATTGAAGCTACGGCGCCCTCCATTGGAAGTCGTAGACTGGCTGGAGTTAGTGCTCCTGGTGGGGTCATCCGTGCCAGACAGGCTGGGTGCGCCGCTCGTGTCAGGCAGAGCTTTGTATATTTTACTGCAGACAAACACGTGGGCTCAGTTGCTCCAGAAACTTTTTGGCGGGGAAGAAGCTGTAGGTTGATTCTTGTCGCTGCTGTGGCTCTTCTATTGGTCGAGCCTGCCCGTGTCAGGCCTTACTAGTAGAGATACACATATTTGGTATCCGCGCATGCAGAATTGTCCAATCTATAAAAGATAACATTATTGATCCTGCACAGTGAATAGCGTAAAAAAAATATATATATATATACATAAAAAAAAACTTATTGAAACCCATACACCAGAATTGTAGTTTTTTTTGTCACATCACATTTAAACAATTGAATAAAAAGCAATTTAATAGTCCTATATAAACTAAGTCCACGGTTTTCACTACCAAGCCTTGTGTCAAAAAGGTGAGCGGGGCTCCATTTTACTTTTTGGGACACTGTTTGTACAGTTCAGGACCCTGAAGCTCCCAGCAGATCTTTATTACTTTTATATGTAAGGATTTGCTTTATCTGTATTAGTTATCTACTTATTTTTCTTTAATCCTCACTTTTTCCTATTTTTGGATGACATTTTGAGGCTTCAGAACCAATTACCAGGTTTCCATAGCGTTCTGGTCTCAACATACAATGGTTTCAACCTACAATAGTCATCCTGGAACCAACCAATGTTGTAACCAATGTATTTTAGTAGTTGCAGAATCTAAGTTACCCTGTAGAGGGCAGCATTGTAATATTTATGCATATTTTGAGAAACAATGGTGGATAAAGAAACTATTTTTTAGGCAGGTTTCACCAAACCTGAAACTCAACAGCTGTTGCAATACTACAACTCCCATCATGCCCTGACAGCCAGGTTGGGTAACACTCCTCTAGGAGCAGTTAACCCTACAAGTTAAAAAAGGAACCTTAAAGGGGTACTCCGGTGGAAAACTTTTATTTATTTATTTATTTATTTATTTTAAATCAACTGATGCCAGAAAGTTAAACAGATTTGTAAATTACTTCTATTAAAAAATCTTAATCCTTCTAGTACTTATTAGCTGCTGAATACTACAAAGGAAATTCTTTTCTTTTTGGAACACAGAGCTCTCTGCTGACATCATGACCCCAGTGCTCTCTGCAGACATCTCTGTCCATTTTAAGAACTGTCCAGAGTAGAAGAAAATCCCCATAGCAAACATATGCTGCTCTGGACAGTTCCTAAAATGGACAGAGATGTCAGGAGAGAGCACTGGGGTCATGATGTCAGCAGAGAGCTCTGTGTTCCAAAAAGAAAAAAAAATCCTCTGTAGTATTCAGCAGCTAATAAGTACCGGAAGGATTAAGATTTTTAATAGAAGTAATTTACAAATCTGTTTAACTTTCTGGCACCAGTTGATTAAAAAAAAAAAAAAAGTTTTCCACCGGAGTACCCCTTTAATCAGGGTTTGTGAATCTGACACATCAGCTACTGACCACATTGCTAGGAACGATAGTCCCAGCAACTCTTGTTTTTGTCTGTTGTAGTTATACCAATTGAACAAAAGGGATTAGGCAGCTTTGCCTCTCTGGTGTCGCCGGCTTATATGTGTCTGGTAACCAAACCTATTTATCCTATGTCTATGTCTCCAAACTGATGCCCTCCAGATGTTGAAAAACTACTACTCCAAGCATGCCCGGACAGCCTAAAAAGGGAGACTTTTTGAAAAGCCCTGAATTATGGTACTGAACCAAAATAATGGAGTCTAGGTGATGCACCCCCCTTGGTACACCACTGACTGCAAGCAGTATATATTTTTTTCTCCGTTCAAACAACTGACGGAAACACAATGGACTCCATTCAAAGTCAATGGGACCATTCGGGACCCGGCATTGTCTTTTGAGCTCTGAAGGGGATGAGCATAATGATGATGTGAACTTAATGGGAACTTAATGGGAACATCACATAATAATACTATCTCAGGAAACAATTCCCTTGTAAGTTTATGTAAGTTTACATAAGGTGTACCTATAATTTGTAAAAAAAACTGTTTATATAATGTCGATTCTAACAATATATGTAAAATATATTAAAATAAATGTGCATATTTTTAGGTGAAAAAATGCTGTATTGTCTGTGCAGCTATTTCCTGTGTGCCGAGACAAAACACAGGAAGTGAGGGCAGGACAATAAGGGCTTATCAATCAGCCTGCTGTGTGAGCCAGGGGCATGTTACAAAACCACAGTGCACACAGTCCTGTTCATCCTCAGTGTACAGAGCCCTGCTTGTCCTCAGTGTACAGAGCCCTGCTTGTCCTCAGTGTACAGGGCCCTGCTTGTCCTCAGTGTACAGAACCCTGCTTGTCCTCAGTGTACAGAGCCCTGCTTGTCCTCAGTGTACAGAGCCCTGCTTGTCCTCAGTGTACAGAGACCTGCTTGTCCTCAGTGTACAGAGCCCTGCTTCTCCTCAGTGCACAGAGCCCTGCTTGTCCTCAGTGCACAGAGCCCTGCTTGTCCTCAGTGCACAGAGCCCTGCTTGTCCTCAGTGTACAGAGCCCTGCTTGTCCTCAGTGTACAGAGCCCGGCTTGTCCTCAGTGTACAGAGCCCTGCTTGTCCTCAGTGTACAGAGCCCTGCTTGTCCTCAGTGTACAGAGCCCTGCTTGTCCTCAGTGTACAGAGCCCTGCTTGTCCTCAGTGTACAGAGCCCAGCTTGTTCTCAGTGTACAGAGCCCTGCTTGTCCTCAGTGCACAGAGCCCTCCTTGTGCTTAGGTATAGAACCCTGCTTGTCCTCAGGTACAGAACCCTGCTTGTCCTCAGTGTACAGAGCCCTGATTGTCCTCAGTGTACAGAGCCCTGATTGTCCTCAGTGTACAGAGCCCTCCTTGTGCTCAGGTACAGAACCCTGCTTGTCCTCAGGTACAGAACCCTGCTTGTCCTCAGTGTACAGAGCCCTGATTGTCCTCAGTGTACAGAGCCCTGCTTGTCCTCAGTGTACAGAGCCCTGCTTGTTCTCAGTGTACAGGGCCCTGCTTGTCCTCAGTGTACAGAGCCCTGCTTGTCCTCGGTGTACAGAGCCCTGCTTGTCCTCGGTGTACAGAGCCCTGCTTGTCCTCAGTGTACAGAACCCTGCTTGTCCTCAGTGCACAGAGCCCTCCTTGTCCTGGGTATTTTAGTGCATGCCACGTTGAATAGACAGACGACTTGACTTGACTGGTGACTGACAATTATTGCAGGTTTAGCTTACTTGCACTTGACTGTGGCTGCAGACTGGGCTTGAGGCCTCCAATGCTCTGGAAACACACTGAGACAGCTTTACTGCACTGGACCTCAGCAACAAGAGAGAGAAGCTCCACCCATAGCTTATATGGGGGAGAACAAGCAGGGAGCCCATAGGTCACCCTTGTGGTCAGCTGGTCACTGATACCTCCTGGGTAACAATCACATGGTACATTTTATTAAAGGTATAACACATCTTATAATAAAAAACATATGTAGAAATGGGGAAACAACTACAGGGGGCCCTGAGGGACACTGCCGGACCGGGCAGGAAAGGTACGGGTTAACACCATCCCGTGCTGGGCCACCACAAGTACTGGGCCACCACAAACTCCCCCTCTTAAGTACAGTTGCCCTTGACGCCCAGTCCTGGAGGGCTGAGGGGCCAATGACAGTTCCTGAGGCATTTTTAACACAATGTCCTTTCCAGGTCTGATGACAGATAAAAATAAGTCGATATGGCATGGTGAATGTCCAGACATGCTCTTAAACATATGAAGGGAATTTTGACCTTGTAACTGCTTTCTTGACACACTCCAACAACAATATGCATAACAATTATATACGACCTTTCGGATTGGGCTGCCGGAGGCTACCTACCCATCACCCTATTGTGTCTTTTGCACCTCTTTACCCCTCATACACAGTATTCACCTTCATGCCTATTGCATGCACCTTTGTGGACAACTGGGGGTTAATGCTCAGGCTTGTGAATAATGGCGCTGTATTCAATAATCTCCGAGTCCGCTCATGTGACGGTCACCTGCCTGGCCACATGCTTGGCAGCTCGGGAATACACTATATGCGGCACACGTGATCGGCAGCTCGAGTCACATGACCGGCAGCTCGGGAATACACTATATGTGGTGTGCTTATGTCACTGACGAGTACGAGACCAGAACTGACGCACACACCACTGAATACTACCAATGACCGCGATTACTGCGGCCGGCGCACAATAGCATACAATCACCATGGCGACGCAACATCAGGTATCTCCTGCGCAAGCGCATATGATTATCACAGATGCCCTGATGAAGCCATCCTGATAGGATAATAACCGTATGAATGGGATTGAATGAATGGGACATCCATCAAGCATGAATGAGGTGCTGATTGGTGGCCTCTGCAGATATATACCCTTCCTGTCTGATGCCAAGTACACGCCCCCTGACGAAGCACAGGGCGAAAACGCGTGTTTGGGGCTGGAGGTGAGATGTCCACTAGGTGCACAGTTCATCTTTTCTATTGCTGATGCCAGTATGTAGGCAAGTAGCCTTCTTTCTTTGCAGTCAATGTTTGCTGTTTTTCCTATGTTGTATACCCCTAAATATGCATATTTGTGATATTGTATTGAACATTTACCACCTATATGTTACCTAGTACAGCCCTCCCTTTTTTTCTGTTAGTGCTACTAGCCACGCCGGAGTACACATTTATGTGTCTTTGTATCACTATTCTTTACTTTCTTGTTTTCTTGTTTTAACCAATAAAGTTTGTTATAATTTGATATATTCTTGTATCATGTGGTGTGTTTTTTTTTGTGAAGGCTATCTACCCAATGCCTTGGCTGCTGGGGGCCCTCGGTTCTACACACTTCCCCCCAGTACTCAATACATTTTACACTGGACAATAATGTTACCTTGACACTTTCACTTCTGTCATTGTACGTGTTCTGTTTAGATATCATGAATATCCTGGACACGTGGACATGAGAGAGAACATTTAGACACATTTCTACACACATTTAAAGCTAGTGGACTGGGACTTCAAATAAGGCTACATTCCTAACTTATATATTTACATGTGTGAACTATTTTGCGATATATGAATGGACTATGTGTGGTACATAACTTTACTTTATTAACTAATCTTTGTACCTCCCAGGGAGTTGTCATGGCGGTGAGGCAGTTACGCTTTTCCTGACCTAGCAGGATGCCTCCTAGATAAATTGCCATAGATACAACTACGACTCTGTATTTACCTATTATACATATTTTATTTCAACACTCCAGAAACAATATAGTACAGCAACATGTGTATTCACCTGTGCAAAACATAGACAAAATATATTACATTGAATATACATATAAAGGGTACCGCTCTACAGTTCAGGTACATTTTGAGTTCCCGTTGGTTAGGCAAAATTTCCTCGACCACAGGAGTAGGCCTGGGCACATCTGTAGAAGACCCTCGATGCAGATATCTGGGGTCCATAACAGGTGACTCAGGATACCATTCTTCTTGAACGACTTTCCCCTTGATGCTTGGTGTACAGGTTTGTATTCTACAATCTCCCCGCGCTCTAGGGAGTGTAGAGGTGGAGGGAGGTAGTCTCTCTTCACCACTCTCCTGTTGACTAGACTAGTACTACCGTGGTGGCAGTCCATCAATGTGCCATACCCCCTCACTCTGTCGAATTTGATGACTGTGGCTCTCTGCCGCTCTAGGGGTGGCTCTCCTTCTCAGGGGTTGTTCTAGCATTCTGATGTACAAGGCTTCAAGGCTCTTAGTGTCCTGCTGCTGGACTTGATGGACTTCATATGGCATGGCTTGAGGGCCATACTCTATTCTCCTCTGCGTCCTTAATTCTTCCATGATGGTAGCCACTTCGGCCTCCCATTTTGCCTTCTCGGCCTGGGCAGTTGGGACAAAAGGATATGCCTTCCCTGGCAGGGGTAGGAGATGATCCCTCATGAACTGGATAAGTGCCAGCTCATTGCCGAATAACCACTTGGGTAGCAATGGTGACTGGGGATGTGCTGGGGGCTGCTGGACCTGGGGAGCTGGCTCTGGACTGTGGGTAGATGGAAGGGTAGAAAACACGGCCTCGGCCGGGGTACTCACTTCCCACTCCTCTGTGTAGATCTCCGCCCAGGATCCCCAGGTCCAGTGATGGGGTGACAGCCTCACCAGCGACGGTTCTCGTGAAGACTTTGGCGTGCCTTCTGCTGGGGTCGCAGGTCAATCCCTATCGTCCTTGGCAAAGGAACCTTCAGGTGGGCGTCTTCAGCCCCGAATGAGAATCTATGACTTGGCTTCCATGCCCGGAGGCGGGACACTGGCCATGCTTTCGCACGCTTTTCTTCCAACAGATTAACCGTTTCAGGTATGGTGGCAGACATCTTGGCATGTAACATTGCTTCAGCATGAATTTTGCACATACAGTGGGGATCAAAAGTTTGGGCACCCCAGGTAAAAATTTGTATTAATGTGCATAAAGAAGCCAAGCAAAGATGGAAAAATCTCCAAAAGGCATCAAATTACAGATTAGACATTCGTATATTATGTCAACAAAAGTTAGATTTTATTTCCATCATTTACACTTTCACAATTACAGAAAACAAAAAAATGGCATCTGCAAAAGTTTGGGCACCCTGCAGAATTTATAGCAGGCACTGCCCCCTTAGCAAAGCTGAGACCTGCCAGTGTCATGGATTGTTTTCAATCCTCATCTGGGAAGACCAGGTGATGTCAATCTCAAAGGTTTTAAATGCCCAGACTCATCTGACCTTGCCCCAACAATCAGCACCATGGGTTTTTCTAAGCAGTTGTCTAGAAATCTGAAACTGAAAATAGTTGATGCTCACAAAGCTGGAGAAGGCTATAAGAAGATAGCAAAACGTTTTCAGATGTCAATATCTGTTCGCAATGTAATTAAGAAATGGCAGTCATCAGAAACAGTGGAAGTTAAAGCAAGGACTGGAAGACCAAGAAAAATATCAGACAGAACAGCTCGCAGGATTGTGAGAAAAACCCATGTTTGACTACACAATCCCTCCAGAAAGATCTGGCAGACACTGGAGTTGTGGTACACTATTCCACTATTAAGAGATACTTGTACAAATATGGTCTTCATGGAAGAGTCATCAGAAGAAAACCTCTTCTACGTCCTCACCACAAAACTCAGTGTTTGAGTGCAAATGAACATATTGACAAGCCTGATGCATTTTGGAAACAAGTTCTGTGGACCGATGAGGTTAAAATTGAACTTTTTGGCCGGAATGAGCAAAGGTACGTTTGGAGCAGAAGGGGAACAGAATTTAATGAAAAGATCCTCTGTTCAACTGTTAAGCATGGGGGTGGATCAATCATGCTTTGGAGTTGTATTGCAGCCAGTGGCACAGGGAACATCTCACGAGTAGAAGGAAAAATGGATTCAATAAAATTTCAGCAAATTTTGGATGCTAACTTGATGCCATCTGTGAAAAAGCTGAAGTTAAAGAGAGGATGGCTTCTACAAATGGATAATGATCCTAAACACACCTCGAAATCCACAGGGGATTACATCAAGAGGCATAAACTGAAGGTTTTGCCATTGCCCTCACAATCTCCTGACCTCAACATAATTGAAAATCTATGGATAGACCTTAAAAGAGCAGTGTGTGACAGACAGCCCAGAAATCTCAAAGAACTGGAAGACCTTTGTAAGAAAGAATGGGCAAAGATACCTCAAACAAGAATTGAAAGACTCTTGGCTGGCTACAAAAAGCGTTTCAAGCTGTGATAATTGCCAAAGGGGGCAGTACAAGATATTAACTCTGCAGGGTGCCCAAACTTTTGCAGATGCCATGTTTTTGTTTTCTGTTTTTTTGAAAGTGTAAATGATGGAAATAAAATCTAACTTTTGTTGACATATTATAAGAATGTCTAATCTGTAATTTGATGCCTTTTGGAGATTTTTCCATCTTTCCTTGGCTTCTTTATGCACATTAATACAAATTTTTTACCTAGGGTGCCCAAACTTTTGATCCCCACTGTAATGTTCACGACTTCAGGGTTATCCTCAATAGCAGATAGCAGTCTTTTCTTCACCTCTTCCTCTATTTCACAAGCACCTTGGGTAAAGCACATTCCACTGAAAAAGTCTCGTACACTTTCTGGCACAAATTCATTTTTGCAGACAGTATCGGGCACAGTTCAGACTAGGGGGGAGGACTTGCAGCATAAGGCGCATACCCGTATCTTGTTCGTGACGCCAAAAGTTGTGGTGGCGGGGTGTGAGGTGCAGGGCAGATGTAGTTACCCTAGGGGCAGATGGCATAAACCCCTTGTATTTGTGATGCCAGGGCGTGGTTTTGCCTATAAACACCTGAAGGTATACCGCTGAATCCTGGGCTAGGCACGGGGGCAATAAAGACTCTGACGCCAAGTTACGGACAACGGTAGCTTTACTGAGGGTAGACAGTTAGTAGATTCTATACAGTTCAGCCAGGGTCCAAGGAGGTGCCTCAGAGACCTTGCATACCATATACAACCTCAAGCGGGCTCAGCAACAATAATCATACCCAGGGTGCCACTGTGTATATCAGTAAATTCACATAACACCACAAGAAAAGACAATATACCAAAAAGCGCACACACACTATTCATGTACCATTAGAAAGTATACTTTATTGCAATTTACACATAGATGATAAAGCAGACAAAAACACTTAAAACCAGCTAAATCAAGACATAGATATTACAATAGTCCCAATAGTCCAGAACCATCAATGAATAGAGTACAATATCACATATAAACTTTTCTCAGTTTGAAGATAATAATGATGGTGATATTAAACCTTTAAGCAATAATATAATAAATAAAACCTCATCCAATATGTATACCAATGGAAAGGTAGGGCTATTGACAACAGATGAAGGATGACCCCGCAGGTGCCTCCCCTGGACCCCATGCGTTCCGTTGCCCGTGAGCAACTACCTCAGGGGTGTTGTGACAAAAGTTGCCGATAGGCAACGCATCGCGTGGGGTCCAGGGGGGCACCTGCGGGGTCATCCTTCATCTGTTGTCAATAGCCTTACATTTCCTCATACAGCCCCATATACGGAAACATTTTAAAAGCAGTACAATAATAGAAAAGCATCTAACCATGGGTATCATTTTAATCATATTGACCCACCGAATAAAGAAAAAATGTCGTTTTTAACATAAAGTGTACAGCGTGAAAACCAAACCCTTCAAAGCTTGCAAAACTTTGGTTTTCTTTTCAATTTCCTCACACAAATAATCATTTTTTGGGTTTGCTGTACATTGTATGGTAAAATGAGTGATGTCATTACAAAGTGCAATTGGTCACGCAAAAAACAAGCCTTCACGTGGGTATGTAAATGGAAATTTAGAATTATGATTCTTAGAGTTGGGATTTCTAAAAGGCGAGGCGTAAAAATGCAAAAGAAAAATGTAAAAGGAAAATACAAAAATAAAATGGGCTGTGATAAAAGATGAAAAATGCTCTGAGGATCTGACCTGTGACCCGCTGAGGAGTGTCCTTATTGCCTTGCAGTAATAGTGCTTTTAGAATAAAAACTTGTTTTTCTTCACTGTTTTGTTTGCATAATATTTGTAGCCACATTCACCAGTTTGCTGCAAAATCCAGATTATTTCCTTGTTCTGTTTAGAGAAGAATAAAGGCCCCGTCCCATGTATGGTAAGAATTACATTTAGTGGTCATGGCCTGATGTCTACATCTGGACTATTATACACAAATGTCTAAGTAAGAGCAAACAAATAAATACAGAAAGTGAGAACATGTGCCAGACAAGTCAGGGTTTTCTTCATGTCCCCAACCAGAACCGCTGTCAGAAATATTTGGGTTTCATAGGAGCAAATAGCCAGGACTCCAGGAACTTTATTATGTCCATCGCCCACCCTCTTGAACTCATTACATACATATGGTAGGGACCTAAGGACAAAGATTTTGAAATGAAAGGAGATTCTTTTTTTTTTCCTCCTCGTATGGGCTACACTTTAAAGGGGTACTCCGCCGCACACATCTTATCCCCTATCCAAAGGATTGGGCATAAGATGTTAGATTGCCGGAGTCCCTAGCGGCGAGACTCCTGCGATCTCCCGGCCAGCAGCTGCGGCATCCGGAACACAGAAACTTGCAGCTTCCACATTCTGGACGTCACACCGCCCCCCCTCCATTCATGTCTTTGGGAGGGGGCTTGGCGGCCTGCAATGCCAGTCATCGGGCATGGAGGGGAGTTCGCTCTGTGACCCGAATGACAGGGTGCCAGCCCGGAGATCGCAGGGGTCCCCAATATTCTTCCTTTTCTTCATATGCTAATCAGGATCTTGGTGCACAAGGGGGGTGTTCCCAAGCTCCCCATGCATAGTACAATATTCAAGCTTGGAAGAAGAAACGAGGAGGCACTGGTGTTGCTGCCACATTAAGTTTTTTTCCATGAGGTCAGTGATACAACATTGGCCAATGGGCCTTTTCTCGCTCACATGTGCTTAATCATGGCCATGATTGAGCACATGTGAGCGAGAAATGGCCCGTCGGCCAATGTTGTATCACTGACCTCATGGAATAAACTTCACGTGGCAGTAACACCAGTGCCTCCTCGTTTCTTCTTCCAAGCCTGAATACTGTTTAACTTCCGGAGGATTGAGCACGGTGACCAGCCAAGTTTTTTGTGCCCAGGTGAAGGACTGCATTCACACTGCCTCCTGCTCATTCAGGTATGTGGCAGTGCCGTACTTGCTTTATTCTACCTATGGCCAGGTACAATATAACGACTTCACAGGATACGGCAGGATACGAATGGCGCTGACCAGGACAGGTACAAGAGATAAGATAAGGAACGATTTAATGAATAAAATGCAAGGCGTTTCACTGCACATGCGCGGTTTCACCAGGCATGCCTGATGAAACCACGCATGTGCGGTGAAACGCGTTGCATTTTATTCATTAAATCGTTACTTATCTCTTGTGCCTGTCCTGGTCAGCACCGTCCGGAACCTGCCGTGTCCTGTGAAGTCGTTATATTGTATTGTTCATTCGGCTATGAACGCTGCAGACGGGACCTTGTTCCTCATTCACGCTGACCAATGTTGCGTGTGAGTTCACACAACCCCCTGCGATAAGAGCCTATACCACTCACTTTGTGGATTACCCGCTGGTGGTTTTACGCTATGGAGTGCTCTTGTATTTCATTTAGATTCCCATGCATAGTGTCCTCTTCTCAGAAGAAGTACTTCCTCCCCTATGTGCTGAGGCTCCTATGCTGCAGAATGGAGCTCCCCTCTGCAGCATATCCCCTCTCCTCCACATGTGCAGCCAACCAAAAGAGGCGTGAAGAAAAATCTCTCTTCTCGCAAGGAGGAGAGGTGATATGCAACAAAAAATGTAATATGTGAACACAGCCTCAGGAGAGTTATAACTACTATATATCCTGATCCAATGTAGCAGATGGAGCTGGGAGGGGCCTGGGAGCTAGTAGGAGGGATCTGGTAGGTGATGATGTCATCCTGTAGTCAACAGGAAGTCAGCTGACCCAGTACGGACATCCTGTTCTGACACATTAGGCACTGGAAGGTTTGGAGAGTCAGACTGGTGAAGTATTGTAATGAAGCAATTTGGATATGGATTCAGTTGTGCTGGGATAAAACAGATGGCGCTTTGGGACTAGTGACGGTGAGTGTGCATGATATAGACATAACAAAAATGGTTCATTAAGGGAGTACTACGGTGGAAAACATTATTATAATTTTTTTTCAAATCAACTAGTGCCAGAAAGTTAAACAGATTTGTAAATTACTTCTATTAAAAAATCTTAATTCTTCCAGTACTTTTCAGATGCTGTATGCTCCAGAAGAAGTTGTGTAGTTCTTTCCAGTCTGACCAAAGTTCTCTCTGCTGACACCTCTGTCCATGTCAGGAAGTGTCCAGAGCAGGATAGGTTTGCTATGGGGATTTGCTACTACTCCAGACAGTTCCTGACAGGGACAGAGGTGTCAGCAGAGAGCACTGTGGTGAGACAGAAAAGAACTACTCAACTTCCTCTGGAAAATACAGCAGCTGATAAGTACTGTAAGGATTAAGATATTTTAATAGAAGTCTGTTTGTAATACCAGTGGAACCAGTTGATTTGAAAAAAAAAAAAAAATTATATATATATATATATATATATATATATATATATATATATATATTTATATATATATATGTTTTCACCAGAGTACCCCTTTAACCCCTTAAGGACCGGGGGTTTTTCCGTTTTTGCATTTTCGTTTTTTGCTCCTTGCCTTTAAAAAATCATAACTCTTTCAATTTTGCACCTAAAAATCCATATGATGGCTTATTTTTTGCACCACCAATTCTACTTTGTAATGACGTCAGTCATTGTGCCCAAAAATCTACGGTGAAACGGGAAAAAAAATCATTGTGAGACAAAATTGAAAAAAAAAACGCCATTTTGTAACTTTTGGGGGCTTCCGTTTCTACGTAGTACATTTTTCGGTAAAAATGACACCTCATATGTATTCTGTAGGTCCATACGATTAAAATGATACCCTACTTATACAGGTTTGAATTTGTCGGACTTCTGGAAAAAATCATAACTTCATGCAGAAAAATGTATACGTTTAAAATTGTCATCTTCTGACCCCTATAACTTTTTTATTTTTCCGTGTATGGGGCGGTATGAGGGCTCATTTTTTGCGCCGTGATCTGAAGTTTTTAACGGTATCATTTTTGCATTGATAGGACTTATTGATCGCTTTTTATTCATTTTTTCATGATATAGAAAGTGACCAAAAATGCACTATTTTGGACTTTGGAATTTTTTTGCGCGCACGCCATTGACCGTGCGGTTTAATTAACAATATATTTTTATAATTCGGACATTTCCGCACGCGGCGATACCATTTATGTTTATTTTTATTTTTATTTACACTGTGTTTTTTCTTTTATGGGAAAAGGGGGGTGATTCAAACTTTTAATAGGGAAGGGGTTAAATGATGTTTATTCACTTTTTTTTGCACTTTTTTTTTGCAGTGTTATAGGTCCCATAGGGACCTATAACA
Source organism: Hyla sarda (assembly GCF_029499605.1). Taxonomy (NCBI): domain Eukaryota; kingdom Metazoa; phylum Chordata; class Amphibia; order Anura; family Hylidae; genus Hyla; species Hyla sarda. Next base: position 149,249,502 of record NC_079197.1, read on the forward strand.
CTGCACACACTGATCTTTTACATTGATCACTGGTTTCTCATAAGAAACCAGTGATCGATGATTCTGCCGCATGACTGCTCATGCCTGGATCTCAGGCACTGAGCAGTCATTCGGCGATCGGACAGCGAGGAGGCAGGTAGGGGCCCTCCCGCTGTCCTGTCAGCTGTTCGGGATGCCGCGATTTCACCGCGGCTATCCCGAACAGCCCACTGAGCTAGCCGGCATGCTTTCGGTTTCACTTTAGACGCGGCGTTCAACTTTGAACGCCGCGTCTAAAGGGTTAATAGCGCGCGGCACAGCGATCAATGCCGCGCGCTATTAGCCACGGGTTCCGGCCGTTGTTAGAGGCCGGGCCCGAACCGCTATGACGCGGGGCCACGCCGTGGCCCCGCGTTATAGATCGGGAGTGGACACATGACGTTCCAGTACGTCATGTGTCCTTAAGGGGTTAAGTATATTGTATAGATCTACTTAAAAATGAACTCTGGTGGAAAATTTTTTTTTTCAAATCAACTGGTGCCATGAAGTTAAACAGATTTGTAAATGACTTCTATTAAAAAATCTTAACCCTTCTAGTACTTATCAGCTGCTGTATACTAAAGATATACTTCAGAGAAATTTGTGAAGTTCTTTCCAGTCTGACCACAGTGCTCTCTGCTGACACCTCTGTCCGTGTCAGGACCTGTCCAGAGCAGAAAAGGTTTTCTATGGGGATTTGCTTCTAATCTGAACAGTTCCTGACACGGACAGAGGTGTCAGCAGAGAGCACTGTTGTCAGACAGAAAAGAAATTCACACATTTCTCTGTAGTATACAGCAGCTGATAAGTACTGGAAGGCTTCAGATTTTGAAATAGAAGTCATTTACAAATCTGTTTAACTTTCTGGCACCAGATGATTTGAAAACATTTGTTTTCATTTGTTTCCACCGGAGTTCCCCTTTAAGATAGCAAAATTACCTTGGCCAGGAACCAAATGGAGTGCATTACATTGATAACGCATTAAGATCATGTAACTCTGTCAATCATCGAACACTCCTGGGCTGGAGTTCTTAAAGGAGTACTGCAGCCATAGACAACTTATCCCCTATCTGCAGGATAGGGGATAAGTGTCTGATCTCCCGTGCAGCGACTTGGAACTGCCGCGGCTCTATGCGGTTAAGGCTTGTGTCGTCAACCTCGCTAAGAGGTCGACAGACACGCCCCCTCCATACATCTCTACGGGAGAGGCGGAACTGCATGAACACTGCATCTCCGCCTCTCCCATAAAGATACAGGAAGGGTGTAGAGGAAGAGTGGTCAGTTGTTCTTTCATTTTTTTAAAGGCCTCTATAAAAATCAAAGAAGCAATCTGATTGGTTGCCATGGGTAACTGCACCACTCTTCCTCGGCACAGGTTTTGATAAATCTCCCCCATCATCTATAAAGACTAGTTGGTTGGACTCTTGTGGCACCAAGAATGGTTCCAACGTCAACCCATAATGGAGCTCCTATCAGTTGGACATATGGGGCCCTGTTTTACTAGGGGCTTACTGAAGTATCCTTTACTACTCTGATAACTGACGCCCACTAATCCTGTCTATGCAGTAACGGAGCAGAAGAAATAGAGGCCAAGGAATTAGGGTGTGTATATTAGAAGATGAGCAGTCACACCAAGGTCTGCGCCCGTAGGCGTCATGTGATGTTTGCCTCAGACTAATCCAAGATGTTTATATTTATAAAAGGAATGTTTCTTGCTGCTGAATAAAAGCAGATTGGTCCTGAGGTTATGAGGGCCGGCGCTGGCTGTCACTGATCGAGGCCACATGTCCCTGGATGAAGAACAATGACACATTGACGAAGCTCCAGAGTCAGGAGGACCACGGGGTCTGAACAATAGGAACCATCCCCAAGGGGTACGAGAAGAGCGTGTAAGAGGAAACTGGTTTGTGCTCTCAAATTCACAGTCTGTTCTTGTTAATAGCTTCCTAATGGGATTATTAGCAAGATACACTGTAGGCTGACGGCTAATGTTGGTGTAAAATAGAATAGAGAATATTCCTTCGTACAGATGGTAGTTATAGTGGCAAAATTAAAGAATTAGACTTACTGTATAATTTGTATATTCAATGCTCGTAAATAAGCATAAAATACTGAAAGTGGCGAACAATTGTTCCAATATCAGTTGCAACCATCTATTGGACTAATGGTGTGTCACACAGGGTGATTGTCAGCCCAGCTGCCCAATATTGCCCAATGTAACAGACCCAGTGGTCAGCCAACAAACAAGCAAATGTTTTGTATATCGGCCGCATAATCTTAACGGGTCTCAAAATTATCATTTGTCGGCTGCACATCTCCAGGTGTACACAGGGGATATGTGGCTGACAATAATGGAAGTGAAGGACCACCCAAACCATTAGAGCGTATGTCAAAAATGGGTCTGCTTGTCTGACAGGGCCCTTAAAGGGGTACTCCACCCCCTAGACATCTTATCCCCTATCCAAAAGCCCTTGAGAGCCTCCATATTATACCATTCAGTGTATAGAAAGGGGCGCACTATGTCGGCTATCTCCTGCTCATTGAAATGCGTCACTATGAATGATTTCCATTTCTGGAAGAACTTTTTAGTGCCAGTCAGTTTGTGTGGCTCTGCATCAAGCCTATCCACCCCGAAGAAGACCTTCATTTCAGCAATTAGCATGGGCAAATCCGGTGTAGCATCCGAGAGCCAAGTAACAAAGAGGCAGCGTAAAGCCACCAACAAGGCCTCATGAACCATCTGAGGGGGCTTCCTTCCCTCCCTCCCCGTCCCACCCTCCAGGGGATGTATCTGGTGAAGGAGCATGCTTCTTGGTGTAACCAGGACTCTCGCTCCCCAATGGTCATAAATATAACTTGCTACTAATTTCCAGTAGGAACCAGAATGGGTCCACGTCCAGACACCATGATACAAATTTGTCAAGGGTTTTTGGCACTTGGGCAACTGATAATTCTGTCCAGAAAATCCGGGGAGGGGAGAATATTGAACCCAAATAGTGCAGTGTAAACCATTTTAACCCCTTAAGTACCCAGGCCATTTTACACCTCAGGACCCGGCCATTTTTTTGCACATCTGACCACTGTCACTTTAAACATTAATTACTCTGGGATGCTTTTAGTTATCATTCTGATTCCGAGATTGTTTTTTCATGACATATTCTACTTTAAAATAGTGGTAAAATTTTGTGGTATCTTGCATCCTTTCTTGGTGAAAAATCCCCAAATTTGATGAAAAATTTGAAAATTTTGCATTTTTCTAACTTTGAAGCTCTCTGCTTGTAAGGAAAATGGATATTCCAAAAAAATTTTTTTTTTAATTCACATGTACAATATGTCTACTTTATGTTTGAATAATAAAGTTTACGTGTTTTTACTTTTGGAAGACACCAGAGGGCTTCAAAGTTCAGCATCAATTTTCAAATTTTTCACAAAATTTCCAAACTCACAATTTTTCAGGGACCAGTTCAGGTTTGAAGTGGATATGAAGGGTCTTCATATTAGAAATACCCCACAAACGACCCCATTATAAAAACTGCACCCCCCCCCCCAAAGTATTCAAAATGACATTCAGTAGGTGTTTTAACCCTTTAGGTATTTCACAGGAATAACAGCAAAGTGAAGGAGAAAATTCACAATCTCCATTTTTTACACTCGCATGTTCTTGTAGACCCAATTTTTGAATTTTTACAAGGGGTAATAGGAGAAAATGTACACTTATGTTTGTAGCCCAATTTCTCTCGAGTAAGCACATACCTCATACGTCTATGTAAAGTGTTCGGCGGGCGCAGTAGAGGGCTCAGAAGGGAAGGAGCGACAAGGGGATTTTGGAGAGTACGTTTTTCTGAAATGGTTTTTGGGGGGCATGTTGCATTTAGGAAGCCCCTATTATGGTGCCAGAACAGCAAACCCCCCCCCCCACATGGCATACCATTTTGGAAACTAGACCCCTTGAGGAACGTAACAAGGAATAAAGTGAGCCTTAATACCCCACAGGTGTTTCACGACTTTTGCATATGTAAAAAAAAATAAAATAAAATTTCACTAAAATGTGTGTTTCCCCCCAAAGTTCACATTTTTGCAAGGGTTAATAGCAGAAAATACCCCCCCAAACATTGTAACCCCATCTCTTCTGAGTATGGAGGTACCCCATAAGTTGACCTGAGGTGTACTATGGGTGAACTACAATGCTCAGAAGAGAAGGAGTCATATTTGGCTTTTTGAGAGCAAATTTTTCTCGGGGGGCATGTCGCATTTAGGAAGCCCCTATGGTGCCAGGACAGCAAAATAACCCCCACATGACATACCATTTTGGAAACTAGACCCCTTGCGGAATGTAACAAGGTGTAAAGTGAGCATTTACCCCCCACTGGTGTCTGTCAGATCTTTGGAACAGTGGGCTGTACAACATTTTTAATTTGCACAGCCCACTCTTCCAAAGATCCGTCAGACACCTGTGGGGGGTAAATTCTCACTGCACCCCTCATTACATTCCGTGAGGGGTGTAGTTTCCGAAATGGGGTCACATGTGGTTTTTTTTTTTTTTGCGTTTGTCAAAACCGCTGTAACAATCAGCCACCCCTGTGCAAATCACCTCAAATGTACATGGTGCGCTCTCCCTTCTGGGCCTTGTTGTGCGCCCCCAGAGCACTTTGCGCCCACATATGGGGTATCTCTGTAGTCGGGAGAAATTGCATTACAAATTTTGGGGGGCTTTTTTCCCCTTTACCTCTTGTCAAAATGAAAAGTATAGGGCAACAACCAGCATGTTAGTGTAAAAAGTTTATTTTTTTTACACTAACATGCTGGTGTAGACCCCAACTTCACCTTTTAATAAGGGGTGAAAGGAGAAAAAGCCCCCCAAGATTTGTTAGGCAATTTCTCCCGAGTACAGCGATATCCCATATGTGGCCCTAAACTGTTGCCTTGAAATACGACAGGGCTCCAAAGTGAGAGCGCCATGCGCATTTGAGGCCTGAATTAGGGATTTGCATAGGGGTGGATATAGGGGTATTCTACGCCAGTGATTCCCAAACAGGGTGCCTCCAGCTGTTGCAAAACTCCCAGCATGCCTGGACAGTCAACGGCTGTCCGGCAATACTGGGAGTTGTTGTTTTGCAACAGCTGGAGGCTCCATTTTGGAAAGAGTGGCGTACCAGATGTTTTTCATTTTTATTGGGGAGGGAGGCTGTGTAGGGGTATGTGTATATGTAGTGTTTTTTACTTTTTATTTTATTTTGTGTTAGTGTAGTGTAGTGTTTTTAGGGTACAGTCACATGGGCGGGGGGTTACAGCGAGTTTGAGCTGCCGCGCAAAATTTGCTGCATCGCAAACTTGCAGCCCGATACTCACTGTAAGCCCCCTGCCCATGTGAATGTACCCTGTACATTCACAGGGGGGGGGGGGGACCTCCAGCTGTTGCAAAACTACTACTCCCAGCATACCTGTGGTTTTGCAACAGCTGGAGGCACACGGGTTGGGAAACACTGAGTTAGGAAACAATGTTTCCCAACCAGTGTGCCTCCAGCTGTTGCAAAACCACAACTCCCAAACATTCTCAGGCATGCTGGGAGTAGTAGTTCGGCAACATCTTTAGAGCCAGATGTTGCCGAACTACAACTCCCAGCATGCTTGGAGTTGTAGTTTTGCAACATCTGGAGGACTACAGTTTGCAGTTTACAGTGGTTCCCAATCTGTGCCCTTCCAGATGTTGCAAAACTGTCAAAACTGTCCAGGCATGCTGGGAGTTGTAGTTCTGCAACATCTGAAGGGCCAGATGTTACAGAACTACAACTCCCAGCATGCCTGGACAGTAAGGGCATGCTGAGGATGTGTAGTTTTGCAACATCTGGAAGGGCACAGTGGTCCAAAAACTGTGGACCTCCAGAAGTTGCAAAACTGCAACTCCCAGCATGCCCGGACGCCAAGATTACAGGGTCCCAATACAGCAATGCATGTCGCTTTACGGCGACGTGCATTGCTGTAAAGGGCCCGACCGCGGCTGAAGATCTACTCACCTGTCGCCGCCATCTTCATTGTCTGGATCCGGGTCTTCAGGGACGAGGTAAGTACCGGGGCCGATCCCCAGCACTCCCCCGTCCCCCGCCGCGTCCCCCGGTATTCCTCCCGTCCTCTCCGGACTTCAAGGGGCCGGGCAGGACGGGAGGAAGTAACCGCCCCCCCCCCCCCCCCCCCCCCCTGCGATTGGTCGGTTAACTAACCGACAGATCGCAGGGACAGATCGACAGATTAGCATGGTCCTGGCTGTCTGTGACAGCCGGAATCATGCGAAATTACCGGGCGGTCGGGTCCCAGAGACCCGATCAGCCCGGTATCGCTGCAGATCACAAGGGCCATTTCCCTTGCGATTTGCGGCGATCGCCGACATGGGGGGCATACATGGCCCCCCTCGGCGTTTGCCCTGGATGCCTGCTGAAGGATTTCAGCAGGCATCCGGTTCCGATCTCTGCCCGGCGAGCGACAGAGACCGGAAAACGCCAGGATGTACGGGGACATCCTGGGTCCTTAAAGCCCAGGGTGCGGGGACGTCCCCATACGTCCTGGGTCCTTAAGAGGTTAAAGTAAGTTTCTCCATCTCTCATTTATTACACATTTACGTACCATCATCCATCCGGAGAAGATGACCTCGGTCAATTCCTCATCACCCGTCCACCTCTCCCATGTACAGAACAATTTTTTTGGGATCCACCTTTAGGAACCAGTTACAACAGGCTAGATAAAGGAACGAGAGTGAAGAGCATCTATGTCCTGTGCCGATTATGTTGTCTATGGAGTGAGTTTGGGATTCGAGTGTGAGATTATGAAGCCTACTATTACAGAATGTATATGTTTGATTGGCAAACCACATATGTGAACTTAGATATTATATCAGCAGGTGTGTACTGCCGACGATCCTCCTTATTCATAAGGTCCCCTACCACTAATATGCCCCGCTCCTTCCAGAGGGACAGCCAGGAGGAAGAGCACCCTTGCAGGAATTCAGTGTGGTGTCCCGGTACAGGACATGGTCCTTTACCCTTCCTAAGTCCCCTCAGGAAGAGTCCCTGCAATCCATAGGGCTCTCCTGCAGGGCTTCCCCCCTTGCTCATCAGTTCCTGCTTCATACAAATGCATTGTAAATGTATTGTGCAAATTGTTTAGTGTATATAAAGTTTGTACAAATGTATAAAATGTATAGGACCTTCCTGGGTCATGTGATCTACTGTCATGTGATGTTCCCAGAGTTCCCTGGGTACAGGACCTACAGGCTTTGCAACCAATGGGCTTTAGTCCAGCCCCCCTGGTCTAAAAGGGGCTGTAGTCTCTAAATTCTCTCTCTTCCTGCTGGACACTAAAAAAGCGCAATCTCAGCATATACTACTAAATTCACCTCATCTAGGCCAAAGCCTAAGGTACCTGCAGCCACTTCAAATCGTGAGTTATCAAGCTCTATTTACAATTCTAGTGACTACTACTCAACTCAAGTATACAATTAGTAGCATAGTGGCCTGCATAAATAATCTCAATACTCCAAGTCCCTGCAAACCTGTGAGGTATCCTGCATCCCGGTTGCCTTGAAAGAAACTGCATAACTGTAAAGACTGTTCCATAAGAAGTTTTAGTAAAAGTTCCAGTTATTTACACAATTCCCGCTGTGGACATTCCTTTATTGCCTGCCGTTTCTGGGTTGGTTGTCGGCAGGGCCTTATACAGAATACAACCACATCCTGGCGTCACGACAAATCAGGGGTTAATAACACCTTACCCCACAGGGTTAATACCACCGGACCCTGCTACACTGTTGCAACACCCCAGCTCACCACATCAGGATGATGACGTTAGGGCATCCTCTTGGAGGGGAGAAAGGGGAGGCCAAAAGTCTTTTGCATCTCCTTCCAAGAAATTATAGTGTCGTGCAACAAGACTGATTGTTTGATCATGGGGGGCAGTTTCGAGTAAGCAGTATGAAGAAGGGTTACTAAATCCCACTGAGCTGCCAGGCCCTGTTCTATTAACACATTGGAATAGAAAGAGGAACTATAAAATCAATTACATTCCTAAAAGTTATAGCCCCTCACATTGGGTAGGTTAAGGCCACCTTCAGCCTTGCACAACATCAATTTTTGCAGAGATTTGCAAGGACGCTTACCCTGCCAAATAAAAGAAGTAACCGCTCAATTGAGGCGTTTAACATGATCATTTCGGATTAGGATTGGAAGGGTTTGTAGGGGGTATAACAATGTGGGGGAGCGGACCATCTTCAGGAGATGGCAGCGTCCAATGAAAGTTGATTGAAGATTCTCCCATTTGCGCAATTCAGAAACTATTTTAGACAGGAGGGTAATTAAGGGAATATAGGGAATCAGGCGTTTTCCCAATCTTAATACCTAAGTATTGGATGTGAGAGAATGCGACCCCAGATTTCCCGCCTACGCGAGCCAGCGAGGAGGCGACAAACCCAATGGCAAGAGCTATTTTGTTTTTTAAAACGATTCTCTTGAACCAAATTTCAGTAAACTGTTATAATTATTTGGTATTTCAGGAGCATTGTAGGTTTTTCTGTGTTTAAAGGAAGAGGCCAACAATTGTGTCCACTTTTGTAGGTAGGATACCCAACGTGCAAGGGGGGGGGGGGGGGGATTTTAAACCCCCAGTATTATTTATCTTTATTCACTTTCCCAAAACACTTCTATGCACACCATCATTATCATTTACTACCTTTTGCAGAAGCTTTCTGACATGGGGGACAGACTCATGGTTGGCATATAGTAGATGATAATTCAACATTCATCTCTTAAAGGGGTACTCTGGTGGAAAACTTTTTCTTTTTTTTTAATCAACTGGTGCCAGAAAGTTAAACAGATTTGTAAATTACACACACACATATATATATATATATATATATATATATATATATATATATATATAAATCTTAATCCTTCCAGTACTTATTATCTGCTGAATACTACAGAGGAAATTCTTTTCTTTTTGAAACACAGTGCTCTCGGCTGACAACATGACCACAGTGCTCTCTGTTGAAGAAGAAAATCCAAATAGCAAACACATACTGCTCTGGACAGTTCCTAAAATGGACAGCAGAGGTCAGCAGAGAGCACAGTGCTCGTGATGTCAGCAGAGAGCACTGTGTTCCAAAAAGAAAATAATTTCCTCTATAGCAGTGGTCTTCAACCTGCGGACCTCCAGATGTTGCAAAACTACAACTCCCAGCATGCCCGGACAGCCAACGGCTGTCCGGGCATGCTGGGAGTTGTAGTTTTGCAACATCTGGAGGTCCGCAGGTTGGAGACCACTGCTCTATAGTATTCAGCAGCTAATAAGTACTGGAAGGATTAAGATTTTTTAATAGAAGTCATTTACAAATCTGTTTTACTTTCTTGCACCAGTTGATAAAATAAATGAATAAATAAATGAATAAAGTTTTCCACCGGAGTACCCCTTTAAATAAGAGTTTTTAAAAATACAAGGACTGTACAGGGACCAGGAGGATTGTACAGGGACCAGAAGAAGATTTGTCAGTATTTGCTTGAAGATTCAGATTGAGGAATGAGCGCTGGGGTTTAAAACAAAGCTCATATTTCTTCTCTCTACGTTTGTCTAACACTTTTGTAGGATGTTCCAGTCCTGTTCTGTGTTGATCTTACATAGTTTCATGTCATGGCCAAATATGGACACCTCTGTATCTAAGCCATGTACAGGATTATTATTAACAGGCATTCTCCAGGACTGATCACTGCCATCAATCCTTCACTGACAGTTCTTAGGGTGGGTTCACACCACCATTTTCTATACAGTTTTTGGATACGGTTTTAAAAAAAACAAACAAAAAAAAAACGTATGCAACTGTACAGAAAACCGTGCCCATAGACTTTCCATTCAAAACCGTATGCACCATATTGCATACGGTTGTCTCCGTTTTTCACACCACACGGTTTTTAACTTTTTTTTTTCTGGACAGAAAACCGTGGCCTACCACGGTTTTTGGTCCAGGTGAAAAACCGTATTGACCCGTATACGTTTTTTTTAACCCCTTAACGACCCAGGACGTATATTTACGTCCTGCGCCGGCTCCCGCGATATGAAGCGGGATGGCGCCGCGATCCCGCATCATATCGCGTCGGTCCCGGCACTCGTCAACGGCCGGGACCCGCGGCTAATACCACACATCGCCGATCGCGGCGATGTGCGGTATTAACCCTTTAGAAGCGGCGGTCAAAGCTGGCCGCCGCTTCTAAAGTGAAAGTGAAAGTGACCCGGCTGCTCAGTCGGGCTGTTCGGGACCGCCGCGGTGAAATCGCGGCGTCCCGAGCAGCTGATCGGACACCGGGAGGGCCCTTACCTGCCTCCTCGGTGTCCGATCGACGAATGACTGATCCGTGCCTGAGATCCAGGCAGGAGCAGTCAAGCGCCGATAACACTGATCACAGGCGTGTTAATACACGCCAATGATCAACATAGGAGATCAGTGTATGCAGTGTTATAGGTCCCTATGGGACCTATAACACTGCAAAAAAAAAGTTTAAAAAAAGTGTTAATAAAGGTCATTTAACCCCTTCCCTAATAAAAGTTTGAATCACCCCCTTTTCCCATAAAAAAATAAATAAAACAGTGTAAAAAAATAAAAATAAACATATGTGGTATCACCGCGTGCGTAAATGTCCGAACTATAAAAATATATCATTAATTAAGCCGTACGGTCAATGGCGTACGCGCAAAAAAATTCCAAAGTCAAAAAAAGCGTATTTTTGGTCACTTTTTTTACCATTAAAAAATGAATAACAAGTGATCAAAAAGTCCGATCAAAACAAAAATCATACCGATAAAAACTTCAGATCACGGCGCAAAAAATGAGTCCTCATACCGCCCTCTACGTTGAAAAATAAAAAAGTTATAGGGGTCAGAAGATGACATTTTTAAACGTATAAATTTTCCTGCATGTAATTATGATTTTTTCCAGAAGTACGACAAAATCAAACCTATATAAGTAGGGTATCATTGTAACCGTATGGACCTACAGAATAAAGATAAGGTGTCATTTTTACCGCAATATGCACTGCGTAGTAGCGGAAGCCCCCAAAAGTTACAAAATGGCGGTTTTTCTTCTATTTTGTCGCACAATGATTTTTTTTTCCGTTTCGCTGTGAATTTTTGGGTAAAAACACTAAAATCACTGCAAAGTAGAATTGGTGACGCAAAAAATAAGCCATAATATGGATTTTTAGGTGGAAAATTGAAAGGGTTATGATTTTTAAAAGGTAAAGAGGAAAAAACGAAAGTGCAAAAACTGAAAAACCCTGAGTCCTTAATTAAGGGGTTAACATGGGAGTCAATGGGAACCGTACAGAACTGTATGTGTGTATGGTTCCATCCAGTTTTTACCATACGGTTTTTGACTTTGCACAGTTTTTTTTCTTGGAATTTCAATCAAACAAGTGAAACTTTATTCAGAATGGAGTGAAAAGTTCAAAACGTATGCAACCAGACATCACTTTTCAAACCGTATACAGTTTTCAACCGTATACAGATAAAACTTTGTACACACGCTTTGATACAGTTTAGTCAGGTTTTGAGGAATCCGATTTTTTATCAAAAACCTAAAAAAAAAAAAGCCCAAGAGCCAAATAGGACATATGTGGGACCCATGGAGACTGAGAATGATTTATGGAATCTTGAGAGAACAAATGAAGAAGTCGGGGTCAGAAGAGAGAGGATAATATTGTGTAATAGGGATGAAGGTGCCCGGGGAGAGACATTGGATGTACGTGTTCAAAGTGGGGCATATTCCGAGCTTAATATGATACGAGCATTGATACAAGCGCTACCATCTAAAAATGACAGAATAATATAAGGTTGAGTTGTATCAGCGAGACGACTTACAAAGGCGTGTGACTGACATTTTTAACATAGCAACAGGCCGTCCAGCTGAGGCAACATTCCTAATTGATAGAATACACAGAGTTGCATGTTATGGAAATAGAGAACCTCAACGTCACCGAGATGTGATATGCCGTCTACGTTACTTTCTAGACAAGGATATGATCATGCAGGCTACAAGGCAGAAGGACATCATTGAGTTTGAGGGGGCGAAGATGCGGCTTTTTTCAGACTTTTCAGCTCGTACCTTACAAATGAGACGTATTTTTTACCCGTTATTGGGGAAAATTAAAGTAGCTGGAGCAGTTTACCGATGGGGCCATCCGTTCCATCTGGTGGGGAAACAGAACTCTGAAACTGTTTTTTTTGCATAGACATGAAGAATTACCTGACTTATTGGACTTCCTTAACATTGACCCGGTGGAAGTGATGAAGTGGCTGGATTGGGACTCATATGCGGGCGGGCAAAGGGAGAATGCGGGGATTCAGTGACCGTAGTAGTGGGGAGGAGCTTTATGTTAATGGTGAAAGAAAGTGAAATGTTTTCTCCCTGTCGCAAGAGTTAAGAGAGATAGTCAATTGGAAGAGCAATGTAATAGGGGGGGGGGGGGAATAGGGGAATGTTACGCCGAGCGCTCCGGGTCCCCGCTCCTCCCCGGAGCGCTCGCTTCACTCTCCCCGCGGCAGCGCTCCGGTCACGTCCTCTGACCCGGGGCGCTGCGATTCCGCTGCCAGCCGGGATGCGATTCGCGATGCGGGTAGCGCCCGCTCGCGATGCGCACCCCGGCCCCCCTACCTGACTCGCTCTCCGTCTGTTCTGTCCCGGCGCGCGCGGCCCCGCTCCCTAGGGCGCGCGCGCGCCGGGTCTCTGCGATTTAAAGGGCCACTGCGCCGCTGATTGGCGCAGTGGTTCCAATCAGTGTGTTCACCTGTGCACTTCCCTATATCACCTCACTTCCCCTGCACTCCCTTGCCGGATCTTGTTGCCTTAGTGCCAGTGAAAGCGTTCCTTGTGTGTTCCTTGCCTGTGTTTCCAGACCTTCTGCCGTTGCCCCTGACTACGATCCTTGCTGCCTGCCCCGACCTTCTGCTACGTCCGACCTTGCTTTTGCCTACTCCCTTGTACCGCGCCTATCTTCAGCAGCCAGAGAGGTGAGCCGTTGCTAGTGGATACGACCTGGTCACTACCGCCGCAGCAAGACCATCCCGCTTTGCGGCGGGCTCTGGTGAAAACCAGTAGTGGCTTAGAACCGGTCCACTAGCACGGTCCACGCCAATCCCTCTCTCTGCCCCAGAGACTCTTGCCATGTCCGAATACGTCCAGGAGAATCTAAAAAAGGGCTTTATCCGTAAATCCTCCTCTCCTGCCGGAGCCGGATTTTTCTTTGTGTCCAAAAAAGATGGCTCCCTACGTCCATGCATTGACTACCGCGGTCTTAATAAAATCACGGTTAAGAACCGCTACCCCTTACCCCTCATCTCTGAACTCTTTGATCGCCTCCAAGGTGCCCACATCTTCACTAAATTGGACTTAAGAGGCGCCTATAACCTCATCCGCATCAGAGAGGGGGATGAGTGGAAAACGGCATTTAACACCAGAGATGGACACTTTGAGTATCTGGTCATGCCCTTTGGACTGTGCAACGCCCCTGCCGTCTTCCAAGACTTTGTCAATGAAATTTTTCGTGATCTGTTATACTCCTGTGTTGTTGTATATCTGGACGATATCCTAATTTTTTCTGCCAATCTAGAAGAACACCGCCAGCATGTCCGTATGGTTCTTCAGAGACTTCGTGTCAACCAACTCTATGCCAAAATTGAGAAATGTCTGTTTGAATGCCAATCTCTTCCTTTTCTAGGATATTTGGTCTCTGGCCAGGGACTACAGATGGATCCAGACAAACTCTCTGCCGTCTTAGATTGGCCACGCCCCTCCGGACTCCGTGCTATCCAACGCTTTTTGGGGTTCGCCAATTATTACAGGCAATTTATTCCACATTTTTCTACCTTTGTGGCTCCTATCGTGGCTTTAACCAAAAAAAATGCTGATCCCAAGTCCTGGCCCCCTCAAGCAGAAGACGCCTTTAAACGACTCAAGTCTGCCTTTTCTTCGGCTCCCGTCCTCTCCAGACCTGACCCTTCCAAACCCTTCCTATTGGAGGTTGATGCCTCCTCAGTGGGAGCTGGAGCTGTTCTTCTACAAAAAAATTCTTCCGGGCATGCTGTCACTTGTGGTTTTTTCTCTAGGACCTTCTCTCCAGCGGAGAGGAACTACTCCATCGGGGATCGAGAGCTTCTAGCCATTAAATTAGCACTAGAGGAATGGAGGCATCTGCTGGAGGGATCAAGTTCTCCTGTTATTATCTACACCGACCACAAGAACCTCTCCTACCTCCAGTCTGCCCAACGGCTGAATCCTCGCCAGGCCCGGTGGTCTCTGTTCTTTGCCCGATTTAATTTTGAGATTCACTTTCGTCCTGCCGATAAGAACATTAGGGCCGATGCTCTCTCTCGTTCCTCGGATGCCTCAGAAGTTGAACTCTCTCCGCAACACATCATTCCACCTGACTGCCTGATCTCCACTTCTCCTGCCTCCATCAGGCAGACTCCTCCAGGAAAGACCTTTGTTTCCCCTCGCCAACGCCTCGGAATCCTCAAATGGGGTCACTCCTCCCATCTCGCAGGTCATGCGGGTATCAAGAAATCTGTGCAACTCATCTCCCGCTTCTATTGGTGGCCGACTCTGGAGACGGATGTTGTGGACTTTGTGCGAGCCTGCACTATCTGTGCCCGGGATAAGACTCCTCGCCAGAAGCCCGCTGGTTTTCTTCATCCTCTGCCTGTCCCCGAACAGCCTTGGTCTCTGATTGGTATGGATTTTATTACTGATTTACCCCCTTCCCGTGGCAACACTGTTATTTGGGTGGTCGTTGATCGATTCTCCAAAATGGCACATTTCATCCCTCTTCCTGGTCTTCCTTCTGCGCCTCAGTTGGCTAAACAATTTTTTGTACACATTTTTCGTCTTCACGGGTTGCCTACGCAGATTGTCTCGGATAGAGGCGTCCAATTCGTGTCTAAATTCTGGAGGGCTCTCTGTAAACAACTCAAGATTAAATTAAATTTTTCTTCTGCATATCATCCCCAGTCCAATGGACAAGTAGAAAGGATTAACCAGATCTTGGGTGATTATTTGCGACATTTTGTTTCCTCCCGCCAGGATGACTGGGCAGATCTCCTCCCATGGGCCGAATTCTCGTATAACTTCAGGGTCTCTGAGTCTTCCTCCAAATCCCCATTTTTCGTGGTGTACGGCCGTCACCCTCTTCCCCCCCTCCCTACTCCCTTGCCCTCTGGTCTGCCCGCTGTGGATGAAATTTCTCGTGACCTTTCCATCATATGGAGAGAGACCCAAAATTCTCTCTTACAGGCTTCATCACGCATGAAGAAGTTCGCGGATAAGAAAAGAAGAGCTCCCCCCGTTTTTTCCCCTGGAGACAAGGTATGGCTCTCCGCTAAATATGTCCGCTTCCGTGTCCCTAGCTACAAGTTGGGACCACGCTATCTTGGTCCTTTCAAAATTTTGTGTCAAATTAATCCTGTCTCTTATAAACTTCTTCTTCCTCCCTCTCTTCGTATCCCTAATGCCTTTCACGTCTCTCTTCTCAAACCACTCATCCTCAACCGTTTTTCTCCCAAATCTGTTCCTCCCACTCCTGTTTCCGGCTCCTCGGACATCTTCTCGGTCAAAGAAATTTTAGCTGCCAAAAAGGTCAGAGGGAAAAATTTTTTTTTAGTGGACTGGGAGGGTTGTGGTCCTGAAGAGAGATCCTGGGAACCTGAGGACAACATCCTAGACAAAAGTCTGCTCCTCAGGTTCTCAGGCTCTAAGAAGAGGGGGAGACCCAAGGGGGGGGGTACTGTTACGCCGAGCGCTCCGGGTCCCCGCTCCTCCCCGGAGCGCTCGCTTCACTCTCCCCGCGGCAGCGCTCCGGTCACGTCCTCTGACCCGGGGCGCTGCGATTCCGCTGCCAGCCGGGATGCGATTCGCGATGCGGGTAGCGCCCGCTCGCGATGCGCACCCCGGCTCCCCTACCTGACTCGCTCTCCGTCTGTTCTGTCCCGGCGCGCGCGGCCCCGCTCCCTAGGGCGCGCGCGCGCCGGGTCTCTGCGATTTAAAGGGCCACTGCGCCGCTGATTGGCGCAGTGGTTCCAATCAGTGTGTTCACCTGTGCACTTCCCTATATCACCTCACTTCCCCTGCACTCCCTTGCCGGATCTTGTTGCCTTAGTGCCAGTGAAAGCGTTCCTTGTGTGTTCCTTGCCTGTGTTTCCAGACCTTCTGCCGTTGCCCCTGACTACGATCCTTGCTGCCTGCCCCGACCTTCTGCTACGTCCGACCTTGCTTTTGCCTACTCCCTTGTACCGCGCCTATCTTCAGCAGCCAGAGAGGTGAGCCGTTGCTAGTGGATACGACCTGGTCACTACCGCCGCAGCAAGACCATCCCGCTTTGCGGCGGGCTCTGGTGAAAACCAGTAGTGGCTTAGAACCGGTCCACTAGCACGGTCCACGCCAATCCCTCTCTGGCACAGAGGATCCACTACCTGCCAGCCGGCAGCGTGACAGGGAAATAGGGGGTTACACGAGGTGGTGGGTAGAGGGAATAGAGTGAGAAGAGTAGGGGAAGGTAGTAGTAACGATATTAAAATAAAAAAAAAAAAATGTTTTGCTCTCTTCCCCTGGTTGCTGTCATTTCCCTACCCAATAACGCTAGCGGGTTTTGGTTAATAAAATTGGTAGAGAATAAGGGTACTGGAGCTGTTGTGGAGCCGGCTCACATTCATGATTTTCCACACTCCTAATATTTAGATTTTTTTGTTTTTCTTGTTCCCATTTACCCTTAACTGGGCCCTAGGGTTTTGTTTATTTCTGCACAGGTAATTTTATCCTACGCGGTTTTAGTACTAGAGCATTGGGAAATAGGCAGTCGCCGACGTTGTGTTGGGGGGGGGGGGATTTTTTTTGTTTGTTTTGTATCGGGGTGGGTTTGGGTTAATTTGAAGGGTGGGTGGTTCTCTCCTCCTTTCCTTCTTCATTTAAGTACGTTTTTTTGTGTGTGGTGGAAGATCGGAGGGGGGTTGAAAATGGGGACAAAGAAAGTTGGAAAATGGATGGTGGGCTCGCTTAACGTGGGAGGCCTGCAGTACGTGGGTAAACTTTCGATATTGAGTAATTTATTGAGGTCAGAAGGCTTGGATATAGCATTTCACGAAGAAACACATTATTTACCAACACATAAGTTTGATCTCACAAATAAAAATTTCCCAATTGCTTACCACAGCCATACTGACAATCCCAAAGCAAAAGGTACTAGCATTTTGATATCACAGAATATTCCTAGGACTCACGTAGATAGTAGTATCTATTTTTTCGCAAAAGGGACAATGGCTTTGCAGAAGGTAACCTTGGCATCAATATATCTCCCAAATATTAAACAGGGGTTAGTATTGCATGAGACATTGGATAAGTTGGAGGATTTCACCGAGGGGATTTAAATTTTGGGAGGGGACTTTAATTTTGTACTTGACCCACAGGTGGACACCTCAAGTGGAATGTCATATAGGAGCGCAGCGGCAATCCAGCGTTGCAAAAGGACTATACATGACTGTCAATTGGTGGACGCCTGGCACATTCTACATCCCAAAGAGAGGGTTTATTCTTGGTATTCATCAATGCATGATTCATTTTCCAGGATTGATTTTTTTTTATAAAACAGAGGGATGAGGAACTGTTACAGGCAGCTTCAAATTTTTTTCAGATCGTGCACTTGTAAAAATACCAATAACGATGCCTCAAATTTCCGCAAGACAGTGGAGTTGGAAATTAAATCCCCTGTTATTGCAGGATGATGTAACAGTTGCTGAGCTGAAAGTTCAGGTAAAAGAATATTTTGAGATTACCGTATTTTTCGCCGTGTAAGACGCACTTTTTCTTCCCCAAAACTGGGGGGGGGGGGGGGGGGGGGGAGTTGGTGCGTCTTATACAACAAATACACATTAAAACCCTGTCATATCGCGGCAGTCCCTGCGGCATCAACGGCCGGGACCCGCTGCTAATACAGGACAAAACCGATCGCGGTGATGCCCTGTATTAACCCTTCGAACACGGCGATCAAAGCTGACCGCCGCATCTGAAGCGAGAGTGATACTAACCCGGCTGTTCAGTCGGGCTGTTCGGGACCGCCGCGGTGAAATCGTGGCGTCCCGAACAGCTTCCAGGACACCGGGAGGGACCTTACCTGCCTCCTTGGTGTCTGCTCCGTGCCGGGATCCCCTGCATGGCCAGTGCTCTCCTTCGTCGTCATCATGTTGTCGCGCATGCCGTCATCCAATAGGAGCGGTGTGCGTAGTGACGTGATGGCGGCGACGGAGAGCGAGGAACCCGGGCAGCAGAGATGTTCCGGAGTGACGGGGACACCCCAGGGATGCGGTGACAGCGATGGAGGGTGACATCTAGGGCAGCGGTGACGGGTCCAGAGCGGTGGGGACACGTGAGTATTACCTACTATACCAGTGGTCTTCAACCTGCGGACCTCCAGATGTTGCAAAACTACAACTCCAGGCATGCCCGGACAGCCAACGGCTGTCCGGGCATGCTGGGAGTTGTAGTTTTGCAACATCTGGAGGTCCGCAGGTTGAAGATCACTGTCCTATACTTTACATTGCATTTGGTTCAGAATCTTTTTTTTCTAGATTTTCCTCCTTTAAAATTGGGTGCGTCTTATATGCCGGAGCGTCTTATACGTCGAAAAATACGGTAATGATCTAGCAGAGATAGACCCAGGAGTAGTATGGGAGGCACATACATTTGTAGCTAGAGGCATATTAGTGAAACATGGAGCCCCACTAAAAAGAGGAAAAAACTCAAAAATGTTATAGGTTAATGCAAGAATTAAGAGAGTTGGAGACCGAGTATAAAGGACGGTCAGACGCAGCACTGAAAATTTAAGTAGAGAAAAAAAAAAGAGAAGAAATTAGACATGTTCTTTTTGATGAAGCAAAAAAGAACTTAAAAATTGTAAGAGTCCCACGTACGACTATAGCAATAAAATAGGGAGGGCTGTAGCTGTGGCAGCAAAGGCACAAAGATCAAGAACATTTATGGAAAAAATACAAACCAAAACTCAGAATATTTCATATCGCACAACAGAGATAACAGAGACTTTTAGAAGTTTTTATGAGGAGCTATATTACATTGATGTGCATAATCCCATGACTGGGGG
The DNA here is from genome assembly GCF_029499605.1 of Hyla sarda. Classification (NCBI taxonomy): domain Eukaryota; kingdom Metazoa; phylum Chordata; class Amphibia; order Anura; family Hylidae; genus Hyla; species Hyla sarda. The sequence continues at coordinate 149,268,692 of NC_079197.1, forward strand.
GGGACGAATTTCGAGCCAAAGTGAGGTCATATATAGCAAGTTCAGGAGGAGTTAGAAAAGGCTATTTCAGAAGAAGAATTAAATCAGCCCATAAGTTCACTGCAAGAAGGGAAGTCTCCGGGACCCGATGGGTTTTCTTTAGGCTATTATAAATGCCTGAATTGACTCCCCTATTTAGTAATCCCCAGTTCGCTGAACCCCGCAGCATTCATTCTCTACTGGGGCTCCAGGTGAGCTCACTGCCACGTCTACGGCAGGTGCTCACGGACTCGGGCATCGTCGCCGCCCCCCCTCACCTTCATGTGATTGGTTACTGTACAGGAGATTGTGTCTGTTTTACTCCTCACTTAACCCTAAAGACCAGATCCATAAACGTCTTACTTTTTTAGAGCAGTTGTGTGTGTTATCTCGCCCTCCTTCTCATCCTATTTCTTAGATCTACGGGGCACTGCGAGCGGGAGCGGAGACTGAGATCAAAGCCTTCATATATTTCCAAGTGGGAAGTGGACTTGGGGGGTCTCGTTTTCGGAGGAGGGTCTTTCTAAGAGGTTTGTGCTCACTCATAAGACTTCTCTCTCTTCCCGATCTCAGGAAAGTAATTTTAAGGTTCTCTCCAGGTAGTACAGATGTCCGGATCGGATCCATGCGATGTTCCCGACGGTGCCCGACACGTGTTGGCGCTGTAATGGTGAAGTTGGTTCTTACCTTCATATATGGTGGGACTGTGCTCTTATCCATCCATTCTGGGCATCTGTCTTTGACCTGTATAATCGAATCTGTGTGGATAGTGTTGTTCCCTCCCCGGCCCTCCTGTCACTCTATGCTTCCTCCATTCCTCTTGCCAAAGGAGGTCTCCTACGGCATTTCCTTAGTGCCGCTCGGACCGTGATCCCGCGCCATTAGAAGTCTCCCTCCCCTCCCTCCAAATTGGAGTATGTGGAGGTGCTTAATAAATCTGGAAGAATGGAGGAACTAGTGGCATATGATAGGAATAGCCACGCTCTGTTTTTCAGTGTGTGGCACCCATGGGACTCCTTCAGGGAGTCCACAGGCCTAACTCGTTGGCTTGCGTGAGAGGCTTCAGCCTCTTTCTTTAGATCCCTCTTCTCATCCTTGCCGTAACCCCTCCTGCCCCCTCCCCCCCCCCCCGGCCTGTCTTTGCCTGCGTATTCCCCCCTTTCTCCCTGCGTTAGTCTACCTGTGTTTTGTCGCCCCCTGTTCGTCCTTGTCTTCACTTGTTTGCATCCTGTCCTCTTTTTTTTTTTTTCTCTTCTTCTCTTTCTTTTCGTTTTGTTTTTCTTGGTTATTCTCTTTGCATATTGTACGCTATTGTGCTATGGTTGAACATGTAGTTGTGTAGATCTTTGATGCCGGACCTGCGTGTCCGATATTTGCTTCCTATGTTTGCAGACGTCTTAGTTGCTGATTGTGCATTACCACTGTTCTTACTTGTTGTTATGTTTTCTATATTGAAAATTCCAATAAATATAGATTTGCCTTAAATGCCTGAAAGAAATACTGAATGCCTTTTTCCTTAAGGGATTTCATTCATTGGCCCAAGGGCATGCATTACCGAAGGATACAACTAGAGCCCATATAACTGTGATATTAAAGGAAGGTAAAGATGCTTCACAATGCACGAGCTATAGGTCTATTTCTTTGTTAAAGGGTACCTCTCATCAAATAAACTTTTGATGTATTTTAGATTAATGAATGTTGAATAACTTTCCAATAGCATGTTAATGAAAAATAGGCTTCTTTCTATTGTATTTTTCCCGATCAGTCCTGTCAGCAAGCATTTCTGACTCATGCTGGAGTCCTAAACACTCAGAGCTGCCAGCCTGCTTTGTTCACAGCCAAACAGGCTGTGAACAAAGCAGGCTGGCAGCTCTGAGTGTTCTCCTTTGTGAACAAAGCAGACTGGCAGCTCGTAGTGTTTAGGACTCCAGCATGAGTCTGAAATGCTTGCTGCCAGGACTGGTAGGGAGACCCCTAGTGGTCATTTCTTCAAAGTGGAAAAATAAATAGAAAGAAGCATATTTTTTAATAACATGCAATTGTAAAGTTATTCTGCATACATTAATCTATAATATATCAAAAGTTTTTTTGATGAGAGGTACCCTTTAAATATTGATTTAAAGCTATTTTCAAAGATATTGGCTAGAAGGCTATCTAGGTGCTTGGGAAGAATTGTATACTATGATCAAGTGGGTTTTATTGAGAAAAGGGAGGCAAGAGACAATATCATTAGAACTTTGAATGTGATCCAGTTCGCCCGGTCGAAGAAAATACCGTTGAGGTTATTGGCTATAGATGACAAAAAGGCGTTTGACTGGGTGAACTGGATTTACATGGAGGAGACTCTAACTTATGTGGGATTAGAAAAGAATTTCCTGAGCTGGACTTTCGGACTGTATCAGACTCCATCAGCGAGAGTTAGAGTTAACGGAATATTATCCAGGGACGTGGAGATTAGAAATGGGACGAGACAGGAGTGTCCCCTGCCTTCTCTCATTTTTAGCTTGGTCTTGGAGTCCTTTTTGCGTAAGATCAGAGTAAACAGAGATGTGGAGGGACTGGAGATACGGGGAATTAAACATAAGGTGGCGGCTTATGCAGATGATCTGACGTTCTATGTTTTAAAACCGCAGGTGACACTACCTATAATAATGGGGGAATTTGATAAAATATACTAGGTTATCCAGGTAAATCAGAAGCACTCACTATTACCGTGGGGAAGGGAGAACTAAAGCATTTACAGTCAGTGTTTAATTGCCTGTGTTCCCCATTTTAACTTAAAGTGCTGGGAATATGGATTCCTGCCGACCTAGGATTATTGGATAAACTTAATTATGCCCCATTATTAAAGAAAATTCAGAGTCAGCGTGAAAATGGTCATCAGGGTTGTTTTCATGGTTTGGGAGGTGTGCTTTATTTAAAATGACGATTTTACCTCGGATTTTGTATATCTTTCCATGTGTCCCGCTGAAAGTACCACAGGCCTATTTTAGAACCCGGGCAACCATGCAACAGAAATGTGTATGGGGTCAACTAAAAGCGAGACTGAAGAGAGAAACACTGTGCCGCCCGAAAGAGAGAGGGGTGGTTGGACTGCCGGAGCTAAAGGGGTACTATATAGCAGCTCATTTAGTTTGGGTAGTGGATTGGTGTATGAATTTTGATACAAAATTGTGGGTGGCAGTAGAACAAGCGGCAACATTAGTACCACTGCAGTGTTTACCATGGTGCCGAAGAACAGATCTGAAAGAAGTGCGAGAACATCCTATGATAGGGGCCACATTGGCCATTTGGGATGAAGCAAGGGTGACGAGGGAGATGCTGCTGCATAATTCTATATTGACCCCGATTATTGGAAACCCGAAGTTTCCCTCAAGTGTAGAAGATCCTTCATTTAGGCAGTGGATTGATGGGGGGGGGGGGGGGGGAGTTTAGAGTGGGTCAATTGAGAAGAGTTGGTACACAAGAGGAACGGGTAGTAGAATTGGGAATATCGGACCAATCGCCATTGTGGTATTAGAGAAGTGTACAACTGAGGCACTATTTAGGTAAATAATTCGCCCTGACTATTATTTAGAAAATGCAACACATTTGGACGGATTATGTTGTTCAGAGGAACCCGTGAAACGCGCTTTGTATAAGATTTATAAAATGTGGCTTTCACTCTATGGAGATCAGCGGTTGTCATTTATGGAGAAGTGGGAACGGGACCTGGGAATGCAGATAGAGGAGGAACAGTGGCGTAAGATCTTTACATTGACAGCAGCAGCAGTAAGCGTGCGCCTGCAAGAGGAAACTATAAGATAGTGCCGAGGTGGTACAGGGTCCCAGGAATAATGCGAGACCAAGAGGATCCCAAGGCTGAAGGTAAATGCTGGAGACGTGGGGAGGGTAAGGGAGATCTCCTTTACATCTTTTGGCTATGCCCGAAACTAAGAATTTTTTGGGAGAAAGTACATGAATTAACTAGGAAAGGCCAGGAAATCGCTTATGCTCCTGTTGTCTTTTTGTTGCAACATACGAACATATCCCTAAAACAATACAAAAACTCTCTGTTAGGGTACTTAATTATGGCAGCTAGGAATTGCATCCCGTTATTGTGGAAACAAGAGAGTTAATGAGGTGTTTTTAATGGAAAACTTACGGTCAGGTAGACAAAATACTAATACTGAATTTTTTTGTGCCTGGAGTAATTGGGTTCAATTTCAAGAGTCAGGAAGTTATGTTGCGCTATTGCGAGCGCCGGGGGAGTGGAGGAGGGGAAAGGAGGAGAGAGAGAGGGAGAAATAGGGGAGGGGGGTAAATTAGGAAGGAGACAGAAAAGGGTGTATAAGAGTATTTTACTGCTAAGTAATGATTTTTTTTTTTCTTTTCTTTGGGTCTGTTTGAAAAAGTGAGCGTGCAAAAAACGTAAGAGGGGCAAACAAGAAGATAGAGGCGCCCTTGTCTTTCTTTCTAGGGGAGAGAAGCACCAGAGTATAGGATTGGCCAGGAAGACTTGGTGATAATAATATGTTTGACATGTTGGATGTTTGGATGTCTTTGTTTAAAAAGTGCTTGAAATAAAAAAAAAAATAAGAATAAATAAATAAATAAAAGACATTTTGAAGCAGTGGCAGAATTCTGGAAAGGCCTCTGCCCCCTGGACCTGCAGGCACATGTATGAGGAAATTATATTACATATATATGAATATGCAAAGCAGTTCTATCACTCCACCTTCACAGGTAGCATTCTCTAAACATCAGCTTTAGCTCCAGTTACAGAGTCTCAAAAACTGATTGGGATTTAAAGGGGTACTCCGCTGCTCAGCGCTTGAAACAAAACTGTTCCGAACGCTGGAGCCGGCGCCGGGAGCTTGTGACGTCACGCCCCCTCCCATAGACTTGCAGAGAGGGCAGGGCGTGGCATCATGAGGGGGCGGGGCTATGATTTCACGAGCTCCCGGCGCCGGTTCCAGCATTCGGAACAGTTTGTTCCAAACGCTGAGCAGTGGAGTACCCCTTTAATGCCAAGCCAGAAGTCTCCCCAGAAGGTAAGTGGCCCTATCTGCAGACAACCAATTTGGGGTGTTGCCACCTCATCAGCAGAAAGCAGTGTGTTCTGGCCTCACCGGTGAGAGGCCTGTCGCCTCATATAGGGGTACTCCAGCATTTAAAGGGGTATTCCAGTGAAAAACTTTTTTTTATTTTTCATATCAATTGGATCCAGAAAGTTAAAAAGATTTGTACACTGCTCAAAAAAATAAAAGGGAACACTTAACGCAATGTAACTCCAAGTCAATGACACTTCTCTGAAATCACACTGTCCACTCATGCTGTTGTGACACCCCCAATAAAGGAGTGGTTCTGCAGGTGGTGACCACAGACCACTTCTCAGTTCATATGGTTCCTGGCTGATGTTTTGGTCACTTTTGAATGCTGGTGGTGCTTTCACTCTAGTGGTAGCATGAGACGGAGTCTACAACCCACACAAGTGGCTCAGGTAGTGCAGTTCATCCGTGATGGCACATCAATACGATCTGTGGAAAGAAGGTTGGCTGTGTCTGTCAGCATAGTGTCCAGAGCATGGAGGCGCTACCAGGAGACAGGCCAGTACATCAGGAGATGTGGAGGAGGCCGTAGGAGGGCAACAACCCAGCAGCAGGACCGCTACCTCCGCCTTTGTGCAAGGAGGAGCAGAAGGAGCACTGCCAGAGCCCAGCAAAATGACCTCCAGCAGGCCATAAATGTGCATGTGTCCACTCAGACAGTCAGAAACAGACTCCATGAGAGTGGTATGAGGGCCCAATGTCCACAGGTGGGGGGTTGTACTTACAGCCCAACACCGTGCAGGACATTTGGCATTTGCCAGAGAACATCAAGATTGGAAAATTCGTCACTGGCACCCTGTGCTCTTCACAGATTAAAGCAGGTTCACACTGAGCACATGTGACAGACGTGACACAGTCTGGAGACGCCGTGGAGAACGTTCTGCTGCCTGCAACATCGTCCAGCATGACTGGTTTGGCAGTGGGTCAGTAATGGTGTGGGGTGGCATTTCTTTGGGGGGCCGCACAGTCCTCCATGTGCTTGCCAGAGGTAGCCTGACTGCCATTAGGTACCGAGATGAGATCCTCAGACACCTTGTGAGACCATATGCTGGTGCGGTTGGCCCTGGGTTCCTCCTAATGCAAGACAATGCTAGACCTCCTGTGGCTGGAGTGTGTCAGCAGTTCCTGCAAGAGGAAGGCATTGATGTTATGGACTGGCCCGCCCATTCCCCAGACCTGAATCCGATTGAGCACATCTGGGACATCATGTCTCGCTCCATCCACCAACGCCATGTTGCACCACAGACTGTCCAGGAGTTGGCGGATGCTTTAGTCCAGGTCTGGGATGACATCCCTCAGGAGACCATCTGCCACCTCATCAGGATCATGCCCAGGCCTTGTAAAGAGGTCATACGGGCACGTGGAGGCCACACACACTACTGAGCCTCATTGTGACTTATATTAAGGACATTACATAAAGTTGGATCAGCCTGTAGTGTGGGTTTCCACTGTGATTTTGAGTGTGACTCCATATCCAGACCCACATGGGTTGATAAATTTGATTTCCATTGATAATTGTTGAGTGATTTTGTTGTCAGAACATTCAACTATTTAAAGACGAAAGTATTTCATACGATTAGTTCATTCAGATCTAGGATGTGTTATCGTTGTGTTCCCTTTATTTTTGAGCATTGTAGATTACTTCTATTTAAAAAAAAAAAATCTTAATCCTACCAGTACTTAGCTGCTGAAGTTGAATTGTTTTTTTTCTGTCTGACCACAGTGCTCTCCATGTCAGGGATTGTCCAGAGTAGGAGCAAATCCCCATAGCAAGCCTATCCTGCTCTGGCAGTTCCTGAGACAGACAGAGGTGTTTAGCAGAGAGCACTGTGGTCAGACAGAAAAAGGAACAACTCAACTTCAGCAGCTGATAAGTACTGGTAGGATGAAGCTTTTTTTAAATAAAAGTAATTTGCAAATCTGTTTAACTTTCTAGAGCCAGTTGATATGAAAAAAAAAAAAAAACTTTTTTACTGGAATACCCCTTTAAAACACTTATCCCCTACCCGTAGGCTAGGGGATAAGATTTTGATTGTGTGTGTGTGGGGGGACACACACCGAATCGCCTCACTGCATGGAGCAGGGTTGACATGCGCTCCATGCATTCTATATGGAAGGGTCAGAGATACTCCCATAAAGAATGCATGAAGTTCATGCTGACCCTGCGCTCCATGCAGTGGGGAGATAAAGGGCCCTGTTCTGGCGATCATGGGGGTCCCAGAGGTAGGACCCCCCTGCAATTAGATACCTATTCCCTATCCTGTGGATAGCTAGAGTACCCCTTTAAAGTATTTTATTTACACCAGTGTGTCATAATATATTAATAACAGTTTGTCCTCCTCAATACAAATAGACCCCCCCCCCCACCTACCATATTCCATTTATAGCAATGAGTTCTAATGTGCAGAAGGGCCATTGAGCCCTATTAGTTACCAGAATCTTTGTATGACACCTCCTCCTGTACCTCCTATAGCAGGCACAGGCAACCTTCGGCACTGCAGATGTTTTGTACTACATTTCCCATGATGCTTTGGCAGCATTTTGGCTGAAAGAGCATCATGGGCGATGTAGTCCAAAACATCTGCAGTGCCGAAGGTTGCCTTTGCCTGACCTATAGCTTTGCCTCTGCTGGAAATGGGAGGGATAATACTAAATATTGTGCCAACCCCCAAAGGGCTGCTTCCCAATAAGGTTCCCCCGCCATCTAGATCTGAAGGACTCCTATTTCGAACAAGTAACCATGCAGTTTCCATTTCAGATAAATCATTTGAACACAGATAATGTTTCGTGTTGGTCCAGGCAGCGGACACATACAAAGCAACACCTCCTATGTACCGATAAACTCCGCATAATCTGATCATAAACTAAGTTTTTTTTTTATGACAGTAAACCACAAATTTAACGTAAAACATTTTATTAACATTGAAGTAAAAGCACGGCATCTATGTTAATGCTTATATTAAAAAGGTAACAAATGTGTATAAATACGTATATGGAAGCTCCAATATTACACAAGTTGACTAGCCAGCTGTACAAAATTTTGGGAAGTGAAAAAGTCATCGCACCTCACAAATTCTGGAGCATTTATAGATATTGGGGCATATGATCGGTTTATGAAATGGTCACATTAAAATATGAGAAACACTGATATTTGTACTTAAAGAGATCTAGAAAACCCGGATAAACCATATAGAAGTAGGTATCCCATTGAGGACCCTGATCTACTAGTCAGAGTGGAGAATGGCTACAAAAGAGTGTTCTGTTCTTTGGAGGACCTATAATGTCCATTTAATAATCTAGGTAGCCCATTGATTTTAATAGGTACTGTGTAATGCATCATTTCTCCAGTGATAGCGCTGTAGGGAAACACTTGCTACCAGGATCGCAAACAATTTACAGGCGATCGATAAAGGTCCCTGCTGCTTCAGGGTCCCTTCTAACAAAAAAAGATTGTGTTCAACCCCTTTAAATATAGACACTTTGGCCAGAATTTATCATTGTGTTTACCCTTTTTTTCAGTCTATATTTGGCGCAAGTGTTCTTTTTTTGCACCTTTTTTTTTTGCCTTTTGGTTTACACATTTCTGCTGATATTGAGTTGAAATCCACTGATTTTGGCAATACACATGATATGGAAGGGTTTTATGAACTGTGCCTTTTTTGTTAAAAAGGCACAAAACCACTGAAAAGTCTCTAAAACTACACCAGTCCTGACTTAGCTTTTTGGTGTATGTGAAGAGTGACATTTCGGAAAATGTGACCTACACAAAATGTATCAAATGCTCTGTGACCATATAATACATTTGGCGCTCCTACACATTACCAGCACACAAAAAAAAAGGTGTAAAAAAATGCTTCACTTGCACCTACAATAATAAATGCCGGCCTATGTATGTAGCTTTTGATCTCTGATACCTATAAGATTTTTAGGATTGCTAGTGCAATTTATCAGCCTTAAAAGGGGTACTCCGCTCCTAGACATCTTATCCCCCCATCCAAAGGGTCTCGCCTGCGGCACCCCAGACATGCACGGAGTGAACTTCGCTCCGTGCCGGATGGTTGACGATGCGGCGCGGAGGCTCGGGATGTCACTGTCACGCCCCGCTCGTGTAGTCACGGCTATGCCCGTTTAATGCAAGGCTATGGGAGGGGGCGTGACAGCAGTCACGCCCCCTCCCATAGACTTGCATTAAATCGGGCGTAGCCGTGACTACACGAGCGGGGCGTGACGTCACGAGCCTCCGGTGTTGCACCCAACACCCTAAACAAACACCGGGTGCAGCAGGGAGATCGCGGGGGTCCCCAGTGGAGGGAGCCCCGCGATCAGACATCTTATCCCCTATCCTTTGGATAGGGGATAAGATGTCTAAGGGCCGAGTACCCCTTTAAGGACTTTATCAAATCTTGTTCTTTTTTTATGTTTCTCTATGGAATAGTTAAAACATCTTATATAGTCTACAAAATGGCTCCACTGCAAACACTGTTGAAACATTAAAAATAAATCCAGGGATAAATACAAAGCGACACATTCACAAAATTTCATAAAAACACTAAAAAAAGCGGTTAAAGGAAGCAACAGTGTAATCTGCAGCTAAACGGTATACCTGATGGCTCCTCCAATGGTGGCTTGAAGAGTTACAATTTACCATCTTCACATTGTTCTGCAGTGCATGTTTAGTGAAAGCTGACGCATATGCAAAACAAATCTATATAGGCCCTCTGTTTACCTGACTGAGGCCAAACATTGTGTGCTATTGGCTTGTGCCTGGCCAGTATTTCTTGGTATACACTACATTTTTTAAAGCTAATTTGTTAGCTCTCCATCATATCTCTATTATCCAGCTCAGAGCTGCAGACATGGGCAGGTAGCTGATTTTTTGCAAAGAAGTGAAATATAGTTTTTCCTCTAAGCTCAAGAGTTGAGGCTGTGCTGAGCTTCAGCATGCATGCCACTTCCCTGTACATCAATCATACAAGGCAGGGAAGGAGGTGGTGTACACGCTGCAGCTCAGCCCGGCCTCTACAACTCTTGAGCTTGGAAGGAAAACATGATTTTAGAACTTTGCAATCAGCCCTGTACATTAATCATACAGGGCAGTGAGGGAGCAGGTGTGTATACTGTAGCTCAGCCTGACCTCTACAACTCTCAAAGAGGTACTTTGCCCCTAGAGATCTTATCCCTGATCACTGGGGTCTTGTCGCTGGGGACCCCGCAATCTCCTTACTGCACCCAGCGTTCGTTTAGAGCATTGGGTGCAGCGCCAGAGGCATGTGACATCACGGTCACGCCCTGGTTGTGACGTCTTTGCCACAATCCTTCAATGCAAGTCTATGGGAGGGGGCGTGACGGCCGTCACGCCCCCTTCCATAGACTTGCATTGAGAGGGCATAGCCGTGACGTCACGAGCCTCCATCCCGCATCGCCAGTCATCTGGCATGGAGTGAACTGGATGTCTGGGGTCCCCCCGCGATCTCGATAGGGGATAAGATGTCTTGGGGTGGAGTACCCCCTCAAGCTTGGAAGGTAAACACGATTTTATAGCTTTGCAAATAACTTTTATCAGCTATCTGCCCAGGTCTACAACTCTATATCCAGGGATTTTCCTTCTCAAACACCTCAGGCAAAATGCTTTAAACACAGCCCGAACAGAGCATTATAAACAAGTAGCTGGAGCCATACACCTGAAGGAAAAATTTGACAACTCAACAGATATTAGTAGAATTGGCCAATGAGCTCATTTGTATGGGGGCTACTGACTGTCCTTATTGTAGCAGCTTATCCCTCTCACTCTCCATAGTAATAGACATGTAAGTACTGACAAGAGTGTATGTTGCAGGCAGAAATAGCTGTCGGTCTGAGTTTAGCTGGAAACTCTCTCGTGAATGGCCAGCAATAAAAATGAATGTGATTGATATAGTTAGAATTGGTCCATAACTAGAATGGTCTCTTAATATTAAGGCCTCTACAGCATGCCCTATTGAAAAGTATGTGTCCCCCCAGGTGATTGACCAAGATGCACTAAATGGTTCACAAAAAGTGTTAGTGAGCCAGCAATGTATTACATTTCAGTGAGCAAGAGGCATGTTGCACCTTCTAGTATATTACTATTAAAGTACGCAATAGATGTCCTAATATAATCTGGTAACCAAGGAACAGGAGCTACGTACATAGAATGCAATGTCATTTTTTTCCCTCTTAAAAAGTTTATGAGAAATCAAATTACCAATTGGAGACATCACTGTTTCTTTTCGTGATGTCATACGCACAGTCTACAAAAGGAAAGGAACACTTAATAATTGAGCTTTATAGATCTAGTTCTCTCCATGCTCAGGATGGTGGCCTTGAGGAGCAATACTGTTTTTGTTGTAGAAATCAGGCATACTGTGCTTTCTAGTAGAATGGATTATGTAGAAGGAGGAGACATGCCGCCATTATACCGTATCTCAGGTATCAGACCCGTTGCATCGTGACATTTTTGGAATAATGAGGTGCGAGGATGTGGGACACACCAAATGCTGCCTAACCATGACTTTCATGGTTATGTTGTCTTTTCATCTATCCATCTTGAACTTGTAGAGTTGTCTTGTGCTTGCTAAACTTTACCCCTTCCTATAAGACAACAATATTTGTTGTTCACGCATGTTCCCGAATCTGCTCTTCGCTGTTGATCTCCAAACCATTCTTTCTTATGAGAGTCTGTTTCTGAAGTCCCTTTAACTTGAACAGAAGATCTCGAATAAATGCCTAAAAAACAGTCAACAAGGGTACAGGTTATATCAAACTGTTTTGTAGGGGAATCCATAAATGGTCATTGCAACTATTTGATTTATTGAAAGATTTGGTAAATTATATATAGGAGCCAAGAACGTTCCCTTTTATGACTTAAGATAGACTGTCTTAAAAGGAGAACTCCGGGATGTACCAACTTATCCTAAGGATAGGGGGTAAGTGTTAGATCGCGGGGAGTCTGACCGCTGGGGTCCCCCCGATCTTCCACATGGTGCCCTGGCTCACTGCATGAAACGAGCCTTTTCGACCACAGCATGAAGCGGCACCCAACACGCCCGCTTCATGCAGTTCTATGGCAGAGCCGGAGATTGCCAAAATCAGCGCTCTGGCTCTCCAATAGAGCTGCATGGAGGGGGCGTGTCGGGTGCCGCTTCGTGCGGTGGTTGACACGGCACATTCATGCCGAGATCCGGGGTGCCATTCGGGAGATTGCAGGGGACCGACTGCTGGGGATAGGGGATAAGTTGTTACATCTGGACTTATCCTTTAACCATGAAGCAGGTGTCTACCAAGTCTACTAGACAATTGTCCAATATCTGAAGTGATTTCACCGACTGGATTTTTCTTTCCGATTCTACTGTTTTTGTCAAGATTTAATTGGAAAATTTAGACCTAAGCCAGTTCCAAAAAATAGAAAAAATGTCCAGTGGAAACAAGTGATCATTTCAGTACTAAAGATTTGTAGCACATCCTCCGTGCCTGAAAAGTATGCGTGTCCTGCCATCCCCACAGATGCTGCTGTGGTTCCACCAAAACATTGTAATGGGACAAATGACAAAGTTTCTGATCCGCTGTCCATTTCCCTCCTATCAGGGTGCAGCGGAAGAGAACATGGAAGCAATTGCTCTTGGGCACTGGTGTCTGAGGCACCCAATCTCCTGTTTGCCACAAAAGAAGATACCATAATCATAAATGGCACATAGGTGGGGGTCCATGTTGTAGATTTCTCCCTGGGGCCTCTTATTGGATCGCTTCTGCATGTAAATGGAGATTAAGACAAGAACATTTTACTAAGAAATAACAGATATCGCAATTTCCCGATTTGATATTTTAAGGATCTTTTTGTCAAACAATACACATAATGGCAGCCCTACAGATGTTGATACAGGAATAGATTCTCTGGGTCTTCACCGGGATTTCCTTTGGAGGCCCAAATTCTGCTGACAGGGTCAGGTTGTGATGTTCTGCTCATGGAAGCACACCCTTAACAGGAAAAGGTTTATGCTCAGGATACAAGGAGTCAATTTATCAGTGCCAGGCGGAGGAAAGGGCCTAGACACATAACACAACACAGACACATTTCACAGGCAAATCCTAAACCATTACTGTGGAATCTGACAGGCTGGTAATCTGTGTGTAAACTCAGTCTGAACAATACACGATTATACTGCCCGTATGTAAACATGCACATTATAGTTCCCGTAACCTATGCCTCCATCTAAGAAGAAGCATCTCGACACTAAGAGCATGTTCACACAGCCATTAAACAACTCTTGCGGTAAGTCTGCACCTGGGACACACAGCATAGCACCCTGACCATATATGTAGGATGCTTATTGTGCAAGGGGTATATTTTAACCCCATAACCTCTCACAATGTTGTACATGGCAAGGTTTTTGACTACAATATGGCTACAAGTAATACAGCCTGGGGTATGTAAGGGAGGCCTCCTTCTAGTGCTCTTATTTAATCAAACTCCCGAATGTAAGAAAGGCAGCCCCCCCCCCCCCCCCAATACAATGTGAAAGAGGTGGTGAAATAACCCTCTTTCCTCAAGGTTAGGTGCCTATGTACAGGGATCACGCTTTAGGTTCACATAGAGAAGGAAAGGCATTAAATGGAAGACTTTTGGGTCATGCACATGATAGAGCTATTCAATTTAGAGCCACTTCTTTTAATTTCCCTGTAAGGGGCTGTTCACATCACAACACAGTGCGGATCTACCCATGACAGGGCCTAATGGACCCTAAAGACTTCTAATGGTTTTTGACAGAATAGCTGTTTATGCAGAAAAAATTTGCACTACATGCTTCAGACGGACCCTCCCATGCAGAGGTTAACAGAGGCTTAAAATAAAAACCACAAAACAATCATTGCAAACTGAGGAATATATACACAGTAACAAGTATTCAATATCTGTCAGTCTCTTGTTTAAACTGCTAACAATGATATACTGTACAAGGCCATCCACAACCTGTGTCCTCCAGACATCTCTTACCCCATCTCCAACCTAATCTCCGATCCTATTAAGAGCTCCACTTGTGCTCTCCCCTCGTCCACACCTCACACAACCGTCTCCAAGACTTCTTCCGTGCTTCCCCCATAAACGAACTCACTACCCGATCCCATCAGACTCTCATCCACCATTAAGACCTTTAAAGGAGAAGTATCTTGAACAAAAACGCATCCCTTATCCGCAGGGTAGGGGATGAGTTTTAGATCGTAGGGGTTCCGATGGCCCGGCTCTTCCTGGGATTGGATCAACCCACACGAAGCAGCGGCCGACACGCCCGCCCGCCGTATATACACACACATACACACATATACATATATATCCCTATGTGAGAGACGAAAATTGCCAAATGGCTCTCCCATAGAGATATATGGAGGGGGCATTTTGGCTGCTGCTTCGTGCAGGGGTTGACATGCCCTCTTCCCGAAGAGAGCTGGGGCCCCATACAGAAGATTGTTGGGAGTCCCAGCAATCTTAAATAAAAAAAACTCTTCTAAATAGCCTACAGTAACTCTGAGGTCACTGTATTACCCTATGAATGGCTACATCTCTAACTTCCCACAGATGACCCACTGTTTCCCTCCCCTTCTCATTGTAGAATGTAAGCCCTCGGGGGCCGGGCCCTTTTGTCCTTTACTGTTTTAGGCTTTTTCTACTGGTGTTTGTGTAGAGTTATGTATTTTTACCCCTTACAATGTATAAAAGCTCCCTGGAACCAAGGGCACAATAAAATATAAAATAAAAATAAAAAACAAACAAATAATTAATAATGTACAATATAACAATATAAATTAATGCAATACATACCTCTGTGTTGTTTGTACAAGAAGCTAGGATAACCTAAAAACAAGCACAAAAACACAAAGCCATCAGTTAGATCCCTTAATAAAAAAATAAATAAATTATATAATATATATATATATATATATATATATATATATATATATATATATATATATATATATATATAATATATTATATATATATATATATATATATATATTTATTATAATTTTCTCTGTAAATCTAATCATAAACTGTGGTTTAACTTTATTTTATTTTTTTTATTCCACAACTATTTGACCATGTGCTGTGAGATTCAACCTGGCGTTATTGAAAGAAAAAAAAAAAAACTCAAAACATAAAATGCTAATAATTTAGTGTGATTTATTCGTGGAGTACAGAAGCTGGTGGTGTGCAGACACAAGACTCAGACTAACCATGTGTTTATATAACCCCCCCAACCACGACCCGTACCCCTCCGCCTACTGATTTGCTGTGTGTGGGAAAGCTTTCACTGTAGACCACATCAAAGCTGAGACTGTTCCACTGAAGCCCCAGCACTGACAAGCACAGATTACATTTATCAGCTAAAAAAGGTTAATCTGCGTTTTCCAGAGAATTCGCCACTGGAAACCCCCATAAAAGTCAGTCCGCTTTCCCACATCCAAGAGATAATATAAAGTACATAAGAACATATCTAACTGATGGCATCAATGGAAAGGAACAGTCCGGTCAACTAACATTACAAAAACAAATACTTCTCTATCACCAAGTGACTGTATAATCCAGCTTTTGATAGGGATGGTTTTAGGACATGGCAAACTGTGCCTCTCCCACCCCAAGTATTGGACCCTATGAGCAAATGTAAACCTGGAGCACTAGGAATGCACCATTATATGGGTATTTATAGGAAAAAATTTATTTTTTATATTAACTGGCTCCAGAAATTTAAACAGATTTGTAAATTACTTATTTAAAAAAAAAAAAACGTAATCCTTCCACTAATTATCAGCGGCCAAGTTGAGTTGTTCTTTTCTGTCTGGCAACAGTGCTCTCTGCTGACATCTCTGCTTGTCTCGGGAACTGCACAGAGTAGAAGAGGTTTTCTATGGGGATTTTCTTCTACTCTGGACAGTTCCCGAGACACGTGTCATCAGAGAGCACTTAGACAGAAAAGAACAACGCAACTTCAGCAGCTCATAAGTACTGAAAGGATTTTACAATTACAGTAATTTATCTTTCCCAAACCAGTTGATATATAATACGTTTTTTCCCTAGATAACCCCTTTAACCCTTGCACTGCTGTACATTCTGAGAATGAAGCTGCAGGACAGCTCTTTTCTCTAAATGTAAATGGGGGGCACAATCCCTTTAACACATCAGGGTGGGCCCCAACTCTGGCTTGATCCAATTTCTGAACCACTTCTAGGCAGGGAAAAGTTACACATCAGATAGTCTGCCTATCACACCAAAACCTGCATATCCAGCCACCTTTAAATGGATACACCAGGGTTTAAAAAGGTATCTTGAGAATAGGGCCCGGAATCCCCCCACTGCATGGAGCCAAGATATCTCCAGTGCTCCCATAGAGAATGCAGGAGGGTGTGCCGACCTCACATTCCATGAAGTTTCTATGGGAGCGGGGAGATTTGGGGCCCCATTCTAGAGATGCCGGGGAGTCCCAGAGGTCGAACTGTGGATATGGGATACATTTTTACATACCAGAGCACCCCATACACATTAAAGGGGTACCGGAGTACCCCTTGAATGTGTACAGTCAGCTTTAGTCCTGGTAGTGGTATTAGTTAGGCCCTTTCATAGGTCCCAATTTGGACACAGTATAACACTTAACCCCTTCATGACCCAGCCCATTTTCACCTTCATGACCTGGGCATTTTTTTTGAAAATCTGACCACTGTCACTTTAAACATTAATAACTTTGGAATGCTTTTACTTATCATTCTGATTCCGAGATTGTTTTTTCGTGACATATTCTACTTTATGTTATTGGTAAAATTTCACTGATATTTGTATTCTTTCTTGGTAAAAAATCTAAAAATTTCATGAAAATTTAGCATTTTTCTAACTTTGAAAGTCTCTGCTTGAAAGGAAAATGGATATTCCAAATAAATTACATATTGATTCACATATACAATATGTCTACTTTGTGTTTGCATTAAAAAAATTGACAAGTTTTTACTTTTGGAAGACATCAGAGGGCTTCAAAGTTCTGCAGCAATTTTCCAATTTTTCTCAAGATTTTCAAAATCGTAATTTTTCAGGGCCCAGTTCAGGTTGGAAGTGGATTTTAAGGGTCTTCATATTAGAAATACCCCATAAATGACCCCATTATAAAAACTACACCCCCCAAAGTATTCAAAATGACATTCAGTAAGTGTTTTAACCCTTTAGGTGTTTCATAGGAATAGCAGCAAAGTGAAGGAGAAAATTCTAAATCTTCATTTTTTACACTCGCATTTTCTTGTAGACCCAATTTTTGAATTTTTACAAGGGGTAAAAGGAGAGAAATCACCCTAAAATTTGTAACCCAATTTCTCTCGAGTAAGGAAATACCTCATATGCGTATGTAAAGTGTTCAGCGGGCGCAGTAGAGGGCTCAGAAGGGAAGGAGCGACAATGGGATTTTGGAGAGTGAGTTTTTCTGAAAGGGTTTTTGGGGGGCATGTCCCATTTAGGAAGCCCCTATGGTGCCAGAACAGTGGACCCCCCCCCCCACATGTGACCATTTTGGAAACTATACCCCTCATGGAATTGAATAAGGGGTGCAGTGAGCATTTACACCCCACTGGCGTTTGACAGATATTTGAAACAGTGGACTGTGCAAATCAAAAATTTTATTTTTCATTTTCACAGACCACTGTTCCAAAAATCTGTCATACACCAGTGGGGTGTAAATGCTCACTGCACCCTTTATTACATTCCGTGAGGGGTGTAGTTTCCAAAATGGGGTCACATATGGATATTTATTGTTTTGTGTTTGTCAGAACTGCTGTAACAATCAGCCACCCCTGTGCAAATCGCCTCAAATGTACATGGTGCACTCTCCCTTCTGGGCCTTGTTGTGCGCCCCCAGAGCACTTTGCGCCCACATATGGGGTATCTCCATAGTCGGGAGAAATTGCGTTACAAATTTTGGGGGTCTTTTTTCCCCTTTTACCTCTTGTGAAAATGAAAAGTATAGGGCAACACCAGCATGTCAGTGTAAAAAATTTTATTTTTTTACACTAACATGCTGGTGTAGACCCCAACTTCACCTTTTCATAAGGGGTTAAAGAAGAAAAAGCCCCCCAAAATTTGTAAGGCAATTTCTCCAGAGTACGGCGATACCCCATATGTGTCCCAAAACTCTTGCCCTGAAATACGACAGGGCTCCAAAGTGAGAGAGCGCCATGCGCATTTGAGGCCTGAATTAGGGATTTGCATAGGGGTATTCTATGCCAATGATTCCCAAACAGGGTGCCTCCAGCTGTTGCAAAACTCCCAGCATGCCTGGACAGTCAATGGCTGTCCGGCAATACTGGGAGTTATTATTTTGCAACAGCTGGAGGCTCCGTTTTGGAAACAGTAGCGTACCAGACGTTTTTCATTTTTTGGGGGGAGGGGGGCTGTGTAGGGGTATGTGTATATGTAGTGTGTTTTACTTTTTATTTTAGGTTAGTGTAAGTGTAGTGTAGTGTTTTTAGGGTACAGTCACACGGGCAAAGGTTCACAGCAAGTTTGCCGCTGGAAGTTTGAGCTGCAGCGCAAAATTTGCGCCATCTCAAACTTGCAGCACTCACTGTAAACCTCCGCCCATGTGAGTGTACCCTGTATATTCACATTGGGGGGGGGGGGGAGGCAAACATCCAGCTGTTGCAAACTCCGAGCATGCCCTTTGGCTGTCTGAGCATGCTGGGAGTTGTAGTTTTGCAACAGCTGGAGGAACGCTGGTTTGGAAACACTAAGTTAAGTAATAAACTTTCAAGTGTTTTGCAACCAAACTTAGTGTTTCCAAACCAGTGTGCCTCCAGCTGTTGCAAAACTACAACTCCCAGCATGCATGGTCTGTCAGTGCATGCTGGGAGTTATAGTTTTGCAACAATTGCAACAGCTGGAGGCACTGAGGTAGGAAACGGACAATGTTTCCCAACTAGTGTGCCTACAGTTGTTGCAAAACTACAACTCCCAGCATGCCCAGACTGCCCAGGCATGCTGGAAGTTGTAGTTCGGCAATATCTAAAGGATCAGATGTTGCCGAACTACAACTTCCAGCATGCTTGGGCAGTCTGGGAATGCTGGGAGTTGTAGTTTTGCAACATCTGGAGGTCCACAGTTTGGAGACCACTGTATAATGGTCTCCAATCTGTGCTCTTCCAGATGTTAGAGAACTACAACTCCCAGCATGCCTGGACAGACTGAGCATGCTGAGATTTGTAGTTTTGCAACATCTGGAAGAGCACAGATTGGAGACCATTATACAGTGGTCTCCAAACTGTGGACCTCCAGATGTTGCAAAACTACAACTCCCAGCATGCCCAGAAAGCCAAAGGCTGTCTGGGCATGCTGGGAGTTGCAGTTTTGAAACGCTCAGAGGCAGCAGTGAGATCGCTTTACGGCGATCTCACTGCTGCCAATGAAGATGCCGCCCTGCTGCCGGAAACTCACCTCCGGGACGCAGCGCAGCCGGGACCGCATGGAGGACGCCGGGACCGCCGGGACCACTCGGGACACCGCTCGGACAGGTAAGTGACGCCGGGGGACGGGTCAGGGACACTTAGCAGAGCGGTGTGTGTCCCGATCCCCGTGATCAGGACTCACACACCGCGCTGCTAAGTATTTTCATAGCGAAACGCTGCTATCAGCTGGTCAGATTTGACCAGCTGATAGCAGCGATCGCTGGGGGGGGGGGGTGGGGGATGAAACCCCCCGTGGTCGCACGGTAAGATGGCTGGCTATCAGTGATAGCCACCATCTTTCCAGGCCCTGCGAGTAGCGGCAGTAATGTTCATGACGTACCTGTATGTCATGGGTCGGGAACACCTTGCCACCCATGACGTACAGGTATGTCATAGGTCGGGAAGGGGTTAAAGGGGTACTCCGGTGGAAAGCTTTTTTTTTTTTTTTTTTTTATCAACTGGTGCCAGAAAGTTAAACAGATTTGTAAATTACTTCTATTAAAAAATCTTAATCCTTCCAGTACTTATTAGCTGCTGAATACTAGAGATGACATTTTTCTTTTTGAAACACAGAGCTCTCTGCTGACATCACGAGCACAGTGCTCTCTGCTGACACCTCTGTCCATTTTAAGAACTGTCCAGAGTAGGAGAAAATCCCCATAGCAAACATATGCTGCTCTGGACAGTTCCTAAAATGGACAGAGATGTCAGCAGAGAGCACTGTGGTCATGATGTCAGCAGACAGCTCTGTGTTTCAAAAAGTAAAGAATTTCCTCTGTAGTATTCAGCAGCTAATAAGTACTGGAAGGATTAAGAATTTTTAATAGAAGTAATTTACAAATCTGTTTAACTTTCTGGCACCAGTTTAAAAAAATAAAAATAAATAAATAAAGAGTTTTCCACCGGAGTACCCCTTTCAGCACTATATTGCAACATTTGGGGGAGATCAAAACCTGTCCAGAGAAAGTTGTCCTCAGCAACCAATCAGCTTGCATCTTTCATGTTCAACAAGGCCTCTGCAAAATGAAAGTAGTGATCTGATTGGTTGCTATGGGCAACTTTTCCTTTGTGCAGGTTTTGATAAATCTCCCCCTATGTGTTTACTGGCACTATTATATAGGCACTGTATGGCAGTATTTTGTAGACAAAGCACTGTATGGTTGTGTAGTGCCGGGTGAGGCTATGAGGTGATGCAGGGTCTGGTGGTATTAACCCTTAGTTGTCGTGACGCCAGGGTAAGGTTTGCTCAGTATTAGAGGTCCTGACGCCAACCGGCCCACAAACGGCAGGGATAATAAATGGAATGTCCACAGCAGATTGTATGAGATAACTGGAAACTTTTACTTGAACTTTTACGCAACAGTCTTTACAATTATACGGTGTCTCTCGAGGTAACCGGGATGCAGGTTCCTCACAGGCTTTGCTGGGACTTTTAGTAAGCCACTGTGCTACTTATTATAAGATTTGAGTGGAATAGTAGTGACACAGGATTTGTAGCTTGAGCTTTATAACTCACGGTTTTAGTGGCTGCTGGTCCTTTAGGCTTTGGCCTAGTTGAGATGAATGAAGATAGAGAGATATATATATATATACTGATTGTGCTTGCTTGATAGTCCAGCAGGAAGAGTACAGGAACAAGAGAGTGAATTTAGTGAATGCAGCCCCTTATATACAAGGGGGGGGGGGCTGGACTAATCCCATTGGTTGCAAAGCCTGTAAGTCCTGAACCCAGAAAACTCTGGGTACATCACATGACATTAACACATGACCCAGGAAGTTCCAAAATATCTGTACAACCATTATGACATCTCACGTGACCTGAGTAGGTCCTATTCATTTATACAGTATACAAAAATATTTATATGAGGCGACCAAGGGGCAAGCCCTGCAGGAGAGCCCTGTGGAATGGAGGGACTCTAGCTGAGGGGACTTTAGACAGGGACAGGACAAGGTCCTGTACCGGGACACCACAATTGTAATATTAAGCCAGTACAAAGCAATGTTAGGTGTTGCTATTATATAGGCCAGTGTTTCCCAACCAGGGTGCCTCCAGCTGTTGCGGAACTACAACTCCCAGCATGCCCGGACAGCCGAAGGCTGTCCGGGCATGCTGAGAGTTGTAGTTCCGCAACAGCTGGAGGCACCCTGGTTGGGAAACACTGATATAGGCATTGCATGGTAGGAAAATCTGCTCAGGCTGTAACACCAATCCTGTACTCTCCAGGTCATAAAAAAGGAAAGACTTTTATGGCCATCATGTTTTACTGCATTACACTGTAGAAGCGTGCGCTGGCACTATTCTACTAGAACAGTAAGTTTTATTCATCATTGACTATAAATATATACTGTACATATCGGCAATGAGGTGTAACCCGTCAGCTTTATATCGTGGGGCACAGGGATTTGTTGCCAATTATTATTTTATTATTCAAATAAATGAGCGAGGAGGAGGAGGAGGAGGAGGAGCAGCTCCAAACACATATGCACCATTTCCATTATGTATATGGCTTTTATAAATAATGGATGAAACCTGATGGTTTAATGGAGCCATGATGGATCACCTTTGTACAATGCACTTCCCAGTCTTGCAAGCCAACACGATATGATCTATGCTTCCCAGTGGTTAGCACTGGGGTCCTGGGTTTACAGCATCATCTGCATGGAGTTTGTATGTTCTCCCTGGTTTTCCTCCCACTCTTCAAGAACATACTAATAGGTTACTTTGGAATTCATATGGTGAGCCCCAATAGGAACAGGGACTGATGTGAGGTGTACAGTGTCTTTGTACAGTGCTACGTAAAATGTTGGTGCTATAAAAATGAGCATTAAAAATAATAAAGTACCGGTACAGTATTGGTTTGAGTTTCTTCTTCTATAGATATGAAGCAGAATTTACAATGTGTCCCTTCCAAAAAGGGTCAAAATAAGATTTGGGGGGGGGGGGGGGGGCTCATTTCAAGTATAAAATAGGGACCAGACCTATTTGTATAACATATTGGTAGGGCAACCATGTATAGCAGGGGTACTCAACTGGCATACTGCGGTCCAGATTCGGACCACCGCGGCCGCCAGTCATCTGGACGGATCTCCCCACATTCATTTGTATAAGTGTCTTTAAGACACCAATACAAATGAATAGCCGCGGCTCTGAGTGAGGGAGCACTGTGTTCCATGCCCGGCGCTTCTCCTATGATGCAGTCAGCGCGATTAGTGCTGCCTGCATCATCTGCTCTGGCCAGGCCTGACTAGAAGAGGTCAGAGCAGCACGGGACCTGGGATGGGAGCCAAGCTCTCCGGTACAAATTTGTGTTCCCCCACCTGTGACTCTCCAGTTGTTGTAGAACTACAGTTCCCATCATGACCTTCTGTCTATGCATGATGGGAGTTGTAGTTTGCAACAGCGGCATCACCAATTCTGGGGGCACTGTGGCATCAATTTGCAGCAAAGAGGTACAATTAGTCGTTACAGGGCAGAGTGTTTATGGGCCACAGCGTGTGGCAGTAATACTGTATACCCGGGGCCACAGCGTGTGGCAGTAATACTGTATACCCGGGGCCACAGCGTGTGGCAGTAATACTGTATACCCGGGGCCACAGCGTGTGGCAGTAATACTGTATACCCGGGGCCACAGCGTGTGGCAGTAATACTGTATACCCGGCGCCACAGCGTGTGGCAGGATTATATTCCGGCGACAGCGTGTGGCAGGATTATATATTCCGGGGACACAGCGTGTGGCAGGATT
Source organism: Hyla sarda (assembly GCF_029499605.1). Lineage (NCBI taxonomy): Eukaryota > Metazoa > Chordata > Amphibia > Anura > Hylidae > Hyla > Hyla sarda. Next base: position 149,292,024 of record NC_079197.1, read on the forward strand.
ATATATTCCGGGGACACAGCGTGTGGCAGGATTATATATTCCGGGGACACAGCGTGTGGCAGGATTATATATTCCGGGGACACAGCGTGTGGCAGGATTATATATTCCGGGGACACAGCGTGTGGCAGGATTATATATTCCGGGGACACAGCGTGTGGCAGGATTATATATTCCGGGGACACAGCGTGTGGCAGGATTATATATTCCGGGGACACAGCGTGTGGCAGGATTATATATTCCGGGGACACAGCGTGTGGCAGGATTATATATTCCGGGGACACAGCGTGTGGCAGGATTATATATTCCGGGGACACAGCGTGTGGCAGGATTATATATTCCGGCGACACAGCGTGTGGCAGGATTATATATTCCGGCGACACAGCGTGTGGCAGGATTATATATTCCGGCGACACAGCGTGTGGCAGGATTATATATTCCGGCGACACAGCGTGTGGCAGGATTATATATTCCGGCGACACAGCGTGTGGCAGGATTATATATTCCGGGGACACAGCGTGTGGCAGGATTATATATTCCGGGGACACAGCGTGTGGCAGGATTATATATTCCGGGGACACAGCGTGTGGCAGGATTATATATTCCGGGGACACAGCGTGTGGCAGGATTATATATTCCGGGGACACAGCGTGTGGCAGGATTATATATTCCGGGGACACAGCGTGTGGCAGGATTATATATTCCGGGGACACAGCGTGTGGCAGGATTATATATTCCGGGGACACAGCGTGTGGCAGGATTATATATTCCGGGGACACAGCGTGTGGCAGGATTATATATTCCGGGGACACAGCGTGTGGCAGGATTATATATTCCGGGGACACAGCGTGTGGCAGGATTATATATTCCGGGGACACAGCGTGTGGCAGGATTATATATTCCGGGGACACAGCGTGTGGCAGGATTATATATTCCGGGGACACAGCGTGTGGCAGGATTATATATTCCGGGGACACAGCGTGTGGCAGGATTATATTCCGGGGACACAGCGTGTGGCAGGATTATATTCCGGGGACACAGCGTGTGGCAGGATTATATTCCAGGGACACAGCGTGTGGCAGGATTATATTCCAGGGACACAGCGTGTGGCAGGATTATATTCCAGGGACACAGCGTGTGGCAGGATTATATTCCAGGGACACAGCGTGTGGCAGGATTATATTCCAGGGACACAGCGTGTGGCAGGATTATATTCCAGGGACACAGCGTGTGGCAGGATTATATTCCAGGGACACAGCGTGTGGCAGGATTATATTCCAGGGACACAGCGTGTGGCAGGATTATATTCCAGGGACACAGTGTGTGGCAGGATTATATTCCAGGGACACAGTGTGTGGCAGGATTATGTTCAGGGGCCCAGTGTGTGGCAGGATTATATTCAGGGGGTACAGTAGGTGGCAGTATTCTATTCAGGGTCACAGTGTGTGGCAGTATTATATTCAGGGGGTACAGTGTGTGGCAGTATTATATTCAGGGGGTACAGTGTGTGGCAGGATTATATTCAGAGAGTACAGTGTGGCAGGATTATATTCAGGGGTACAGTGTGTGGCAGTATTATATTCTGGGGTTGCAATGTGTGTTAGTATTATATTCAGAGGGTACAGTTTGTGGCAGTATTCTATTCAGGGGTACAGTGTGTGACAGTATTCAGGGGTACAACGTGTGGTAGTATATTCAGAGGGTATAGTGTGTGGTAGTATTATATTCAGAGGGTACAGTGTGTGGCATTATTATATTCAGGGGTACAGTGTGTGGTAGTATTATATTCAGGTCATATATCCTCCACAGTTCAGTTGCTCGTTTGCTCTTTCCTTCATGGCACTGAGGCCACTATTTGTGAACCAGGCCTTAGCGTTCAGCTCGGACCTTCACTGGATGGCAGACCTGGATAAGCGGACCCTCACTAAAAATAGTTGAGTCCCCCTGATGTATAGGAGAGGTGACCGGCCATATACAAAACCAGTGACTCCCTCAGACTTCAAAAAAAAAAAAATGAAGAAAGAAAGAGAGCCATACAACTGCATAGCCACTTTTGCACCTCTTCTCCCCTGTATCGGATCACCTTATGGCCATAAAGAGATGCACATTTTTCAGAAATAAGGAGGTCCCCGGGGTGAACAGTGTATACAATTCATCCAAATACCCGTACAATATTTTATTCTATGTAAACATTGGATTATATACGCGCCGTTCTCCTCACCTGCAGACTGCTTCTTCTCTGCTCATCGGTATCCAGGTCCAGAAGGTCATCAATATTCACCTCATCGGGCATGTCCATTTCCTACAAGACAGAAGCATGAAATACTGAATAAAGGGTTAATAGAGAAATGACTTCTAGACAGGTTCACATAGTGATCACATGAGAATGGAGGAAGCTGTAAAGGAAATGGGAGGTTTACATACTGAGAGTCTCCAGGATGGCTGGTGGGTCTCAAAGGGGCCACTAAGACCGCTAATAGGGTTATTATTCAATAATTACAGAATGGCTGTGCTGGAAGAAGTCAGAAGACCAGTGGGGAAAGTTGAGCGGAAAATTAAAGGATTACCCAGGAGATATAGAGAAGTGGCTCTCTGAACTCATCAAAACGACTTCACATTGGGCGCAAATTATTTCATCCGTGTATGGAAGGAGTAATCCTTTTACCTGGAACCATTACCATAAAACAGAAGAAGCTAACCTTATAAACTGAGCCAAGGGATAAGCAGTCGCTCAGAACTACACAGCTGATATAGTACCATATATAGTTAGCCGGTTATACATCTTCTAATTATACTGTACCTTATAAGTACAGCTGCTTTGGTAGTGAGCCCAATATAATATTAGGCTGTATCAAGAAGAACCCCACCCTGCTACCCATGCCAACATGGGAAGCTTGGGTACCATAATGTCTCAGTGGTTAGTGCCGTTGCCCTACAGAACTGGGTCCAGTGTTCAAATCCAACCATGGAAATTTGCACAGAAATTGTAATTTCTCTTGTTTCCATTGGTTTCTTCCAGGTTAAAATTTATACTTCTATCTGGATTTGTGTATCTGAAGTTTATATAGTGTTATGTACCTTAAGTTAATTACCTTAAGTAATGTTGCTATGTATTGTAACCAAGGAAGGTACCGGTGACCATGTGACTTCTAGGATGACCTATGGGACCCCTCCAGTCTCTCCCCATATAAACCCTGGGAGGAGCTAGCTAGTTAGTTCTATGCATGCTGAGGAACAGTCAAGACCTAGAGAGTGTGTCTGGTGTCCTGAGGAGGCATAAAGCCTACCACGCAGCCACACATCCACAAATCCACTATTCCACAGGTGAACGTCAAAACCTGGTAAGCTACATACAGGGTTAAGTCAGTCTAATCAAGTCAGTCAAGATCAGTCTGTATACAGTCAGCGTGGGCCTGCAGCAAATTGTCCAAATCCACTATAAGTCTCTGAAGTCACTGGTCACCTTCTTGGAACTAACTGAGCTGTCAAGACTGTTACACCCGTCTATCTCAATAAAGCTGCCGTTGTTCCGTAACTTTGTGTCGGAGTCATTATTTGCCCCATGCCTAGCCCAGGATCCAGCGGTATACCTTCAGGTGGTGCAGAGGGTAAACCACACCCTGGCATCACGAATACAAGGGGTTAATGCCATCTGCCCTTAGGGTAATAACATCTGCCCTCATCACACCCTCTCCACATATACATCCAAGGATTATAAGTAACTAGCAGAGTAACCAGTGTTTCCCGGTCTTTCAATTTAAATTTTGTGGGAAGGAAAACAAACAAACTTCACATCTCATCCTTATATACCAACCTCATGTCCCGTCCTAATATCTCGTCCCTAGTATTAACTATTCTCTGCTCCTGCCTGTTGGACATTTGGCAGGATGTTCAAAAGTCCCGGGCAATCTCTACAGCCCAAAAGTAACGTGATCAGGAGATATACCGGAAGTCAAATAGGACTTCAGAGAAACCCTACATACATACACAAATTGAGTTTTATATTAAAGGGTACCTTCCATGAAAAAAACTTGATTATAGATTAATGTATGCAGAATAACTTTCCAACAGCATGTTATAAAAAAAATATGCTTCTTTCTATTTAATTTTTCCACTTTGAAAAAATGACCACTAGGTGTCTCCCTACCAGTCTTTTTTTTTAAATAGATTTCAGACTCATGCACGAGTCCTAAATCTCAGACTGCAGCCGGGACATAGACAAGCTCAACACTACTCCCTGGCAGCGAGTAGTGTTGAGTTTGTCTGTGTCCCGGCTGCAGTCTGAGATTTAGGACTCCAGCATGAGTCTGAAATCTATAATAAAAAAAAAAAAAAGACTGGTAGGGAGACACCTAGTGGTCATTTTTTCAAAGTGGAAAATTAAATAGAAAGAAGCATATTTTTTAATAACATGCTATTGGAAAGTTATTCTGCATACATTAATCTATAATATCAAAAGTTTTCATGAAAGGTATCATTTAAATATAAAGATAAGTAGCAGAGTACCTGGAGTTGCCCAGCCTTCCTAACTAAACCTTGTGGGAGAGGAAAAATAAAATAAAATGATGCTCTTGTCCTCATGGGCCAACCACCGGTGGGACTGAGATGTGATAAAGAGATTGTATGCCAAAAATAGGAGGCGTAGCTTCATTGGGGGTGTGGCTCATTGTGAAGGCGTGGCTTGCAAGCTGGACCGACACACTCACCAGAAGATGCAGAGCTTGCGGAGTAAGGTATTGAAGTCCATTAGACTTGCATGGGACTTTAGACAAAAATCCTGACATTCACAAATTGGGGATGAGTTAGGATTAATTCAACTACAGTGGTCCCTCAAGTTACAATATTAATTGGTTCCAGGATGACCATAGTATGTTGAAACCATTGTATGTTGAGACCATAACTCTATGGAAATCTGGTAATTGGTTCTGAAGCCACCAAAATGTCATCCGAAAATAGGAAAAAGTGACAAGTAAAGAAAAATAAGTAGATAACTAATAGAAATAAAGCAAATCCTTACATATAAAAGTAAGAAAGATCTGCTGGGAGCTGTAATCACTGTCTATGTCCGTGTTTCCCAACCAGGGTGCCTACAGCTGTTGCAAAACTATAACTCCCAGCATGCTGGGAGTTGTAGCTTTGCAACAGCTGGAGGCACCCTGGTTGGGAAACAATGGTTTTTGTAGAGGACAGGAGCTTCTTTACAGTACACACAGTGTAGCCCCCCTTACTTGGTGTCCAGAGGAGCAGCTAACCCAGGCACAGGTGAGGAGCAGCTAACCCTGGCACAGGTAAGGAGTAGTACAGAACTTGTAGTTCCTCCCTGTACTGTAGGGGGCGCTACCAGACACCAGTCAGTGCATACACTTCATTAATACAGGTGATTTACCAGTAAAATGCCCATTCTGATTGGTCAGTTCCTCCAGTTGTGACACGTCTCACAGATCTGGACTGTCCGTACATTGTATGTTGAGTCTGGTTTCAAGTTACAATGGTCCAGAAAAAAACATTGTATGTTGAAGCCATTGTAAGTTGAGGGATGACTGTATTCTATATTTTTAGATGACATATACTGTAACGTGTATTATGGAAATTTCTCCAGCCACTTGGAAATTTTGTTGGAACATACACCCACTGAGTTTTAGATAGATATACAAATTGATTTTTAAAATCATCAACTTCCAGTAAATACTACACTAGGATACGGAATATACTGTAATGGACGTTTGATGCAGTCCAGACCCCCTCTACATCTGTGCACAACACAATGACTGCTGTAAAGTAAATCATAAAATACTGTTAACAACTGAACACACACTATAAAAGACGACCATTATAGACACCGCCATATATCAGTCACTACATGGATCAATAAGCCAGTGAAGCCTAGCAGACACCAAGACTAAAATACGATTGATTACATAAGCTATTGGTTTTCATTTGTAACACTAGTGAAGGGGGCACACTGGGGGACAAATCATTAAAATAAACCCCAATATATAAATATTCTTTATTTACTAAGAGTGGAGTGTAGGTTTCTTTGTGGGGTTTGATTTCCAACTGGTATTTTCCCAAGGTATTTACTAAGGTTTCCCTACGTGTTTTTTTACTTTTTTTACTTTTTTTATTTTTTTTTTTTTACACACACACACACACACGTTTTGATCTGTCGGGTTTTCCTCAAATCCACCACATTTTCTGTGGAAACCTTAGTAAATACAGTAAAACACCCCCCCCCCCCCCGACCTACGATGCTTTTGTATGTCGGGGCCATTGCATAAACGGCAGCGCTGACTGCTTCAGCTGCCGGCGGACAGCCATTTACGGTGCCCCGTGTGCTCCGGTGATGGTCTCCTACCTGTCCTCGGGGCTCCAGTGCGTCCTCTTCGGGATCCCCTCCATCGCCGGCGCTCTCCATTGCCGTCATCAAGTCGCCACGCACGCCGTCCCGTCATGCAATAGGAGCGGGTGCGTAGTGACGCGACGACGGCAACGTGAGAGCGACGATCCCAGGCAGCAGACATGTTCCGGAGCGATATGGACATCACGGGGACGCGGCAACAGACATCCAGGGCAGCGCTGACGGTCCGGAGCGGCAGAGACAGGCGAGTACAACTTCCTATTCTTTACATTGCACGGATCCCTCAACATACGATGGTTTCAACAAACGATGGTCCATTTGGAACGGATTACCATCGTATGTTGAGGGACCACTGGTATGTTGGGATTTTTCAAAACTGTCGGACCACGCCTACTTTATCCCGTGACCACACACCCCTTTCGGGTTTTTCTTGTAAAATGGAGGGTTTTGGATTTTTTTTTGGTCGCAAATTGTGTCGCAAGGGACAAGCAGACAAAAAATAAAAAAAATTTAAAAAAAAAAAAAGTCGGAATCACGTTTGTAAATAAACCCCATTGTGTTCACAGTGAGAAATGGTGGATCCATGGTAAGGAACTCACACATTTTCATTATATGTCACAAAAATAGTCTGTGCTACAAAGTCTAAGTCAGAAAAATAAAATGGTCAAAAAAAAAAATTTATATTGTTTCCCAAATGTGTCACAAAGGGCATTCTAAGGGCTCATTCATACTTTTTACAAATTTCCACAAGAAGAAACTTTTGGACGGACATCGCTAACAGCAACCCCCCCCCCCCCCTCTAGAATCTACGTATACTGTCTGCGACAATCTGCTGCACCATCCAATTTACTACCTCATAGTACCGGGACTTTTCCAGCAGATTCAGCTATAAAAGTTCTGCTACTATTCTGAGCAGCAGAATCCCTCCGAGATTAATAGGTTTCTACTGCAAACGGAATCCGCACGCAATTTCCTAGTGGAAATTGTGCATGAAAATTCTGTAGTGTGAACGGGTCCTATAGCACAGAACAGGGCCCATACTGTATGAGGAAACTGGCTTTTATTGGTTCTGCATCTTCGTCCCATTTACGACCCCTGGCAGAAATGCTGAAATCACCAGATTGAACATTCCAAATTCATGAAAGATCCCTCAAACAAATGAGAGGAAATATTATAAATTTACGCTGCGGAAAATCTGCCACAAGCCCCATTGAAGTCAGTAGGGACTGCGGCGGATTTTCCACAGCGTAAATTCCGCCACGGACAATCTGCTATGGACAGTCGAGAAAAGTCCGCCCCTTTCAAATATGCTGTGAAAAACCTGCAAAAACAAAGAGCGTGTGAACGCACCCTAAAGGGGTATTCTGACTTCTGGAAGTAACGTTAAGTGTACTGACCACAGAATGAAGTTGTCCTGTCATTTCAAAATAATCCCCTCAAAAAAAATGTCACAAAAGAAAATAAATAAATATTAATTGTCATTCCCCCCCCCCCCCCCAACTCTCTCCACCCCTGCCCCATTAAAATAGAGTCTCACATAAAAAGCACAAAAACATAAATTGCGCAAAAACAAAAACAAGCCCTTATGTTGCGAAAAATATATGTTCGGGATAAAAAAAAAAAATAACACATTTGCTAGATCATCAAGGCCAAAGCTGTCTGCAGTGTTAAGGGGTTAAACACACAGTTCCCAATAACTTTGGTATGCCAGAACCAGTGCAGGAAATGTATTATCTATTCTTGTCTTAAAACAATACAGAGCCGGTTCAGCAAGATACCCTTATATCTAGAGGATAGTTCACATGACTACAGTGTGCAAATGTCTGGGCACTGGGTCATATCCTTAAAGGGGTTATCCAGGATATAGATATAGATATATATATATATATATATATATATATATATATATATATATATATATATATATATATATATATATATATAGCTCCAGAAAGTTTAAACAGACTTGTAAATCACTTCTATTAAAAAATCTTAATCCTTTCAATAATTATCAGCTGCTGAAGTTGAGTTGTTCTTATCTGTCTAAGTGCTCTCCGATGACACCTGTCTTGGGAACCGCCCAGTTTAGAAGCAAATCCCCATAGCAAACCTTTTCTACTCTGTGCAGTTCCGGAGACAAGCAGCGATGTCAGCAGAGAGCACTGTTGCCACACAGAAAACAACAACTCAACTTCAGCAGCTGATAATTATTGAAAGGATTAAGATTTTTTTTATAGAAGAAATTTACAAATCTGTTTAACTTTCTGGAGCCAGTTGAGATATTAAAAAAATAAATAAATAAAAATAAGTTTTTTCCTGGAATACCCCTTTAAGGTTGACGTCCTTGACAACAAAATGCATTTTACAAGAGTCATCATGTGAAATTAAAGTATAGTAAGAAATCTTATGGTTCCACACACAATAATATATCATTCTTCATATAAGCTGCCATCGTAGCCTGTAACAGGCTGACCTCAATGCATATCTTTAACCAAATTTTATACTATATAATCTAATAAACGTATGCTAAAAATGCATGTTTTGCTAGGCCTAAAGGGTTAAACTCAGGGTAAATAGATTTAGTATAGAATCGCTCTTTGTGGGTCACCTTGTCACACCATAGATAACAAAGATGGACCCAGCTGCCCAATTAGCAGATAATGAGACGCTGCCCCCTGAGGATGGTGGTGACACTCAGAGAAGGGGGATGTGCTCCTCCAGGGACACTGATTAATGTCACATATACACAGTGTCCAGCCATGCTCACGGGAAGATGAATGATAGATGTCCCCGAGAAGCTGTTCAGAGCTGGGGACAACATGAATTATTTATATAATATGCAAGCATGAATATGTTATATAGAGGGAAAGTAATGGACCAGCTCAATAAACGCCATTCGGGCAACGTGCCAGGTTTACAGGCGGAACTTCTCTTATAGAAATGATCCTTTAGCTCATAAGGAATTATATATGAACAAATATGGCTCCAAAAAATGTATATTCCTGTTTTCAATGTCAATATTATATATACACATACACACACATACATATATATATATATACACATACACATATATATACACACACACACACATATATATACACACACACACACATATATATATACACACACACACACACACTTTTTTTACAAGCCATCCTAGTGCTCACCTTACAATCACAAATGACAAACCACAGAATGAGCCTTTATTGGGGAACAATTATAAATGGCGGTGGAGATTGTTTGCAGGTGGAGCCACCATCAGCTTGATAGCGGTAGTGCATTAAAGTTGTTAGAGGGTGTTGTATGCACTATTGATTTTGCACTTATGTGTATCTCATATTTCTTTCAGTTTTGGTTTTCTGGGTATGGTTTGATACTCATCACCTTATATCAAATGGACTATTACCCAGTTGTCCCCTGAGGATCCCGGCACCTTCCGGTGGGAAACGCATCGGGACTTGTTACATGACCTTGGGTCTACATTATGGTGCCTTTCTGGGTATTTGATTTGTATAATAATCGTGCAAACCAAGCGGCTTTGTGGTACTCCCATGATTGGTGGAGTCAGTCCAGTAATTAACACTTTTTTTGGTGTGTCAATTTAGGTTGTACCACCAGACTGGGGTTGATAACCAGTTTTTGGTTCCTAGGTCATAATTTATTTGATTACCACACAAGGGCCCATTTTATTGAAAGGATATATTAAAAAGGTTATGTTTTAATGCTGTTGCTTTGGTGATAATTTTTGCACAGTTTTGGGTATTAAAATCAGATTTATGGTTACTCTCTGTGATTTGTTAAAGGGTGCTCCCTCAATGATTGGCCATTCAAGTAACCAGCTGGCTATGAAGTGGCCCACTAATGTCTATGGCCAACTTAAAGGGGTATTCCAGGGAAAAAAAAAAATGTTATATATTAACTGGCTCCAGAAAGTTAAACAGATTTGTAAATGACTTCTATTAAAAAATCTTAATCCTTTCAGTACTTATGAGCTTCTGAAGTTAAGGTTGTTATTTTCTGTCTAAGTGCTCTCTGATGACACGTGTCTTGGGAACCGCCCAGTTTAGAAGTGGTTTACTATGGGGATTTGCATCTAAACTGGACGGTTCCCGACACACGTGTCATCAGAGAGCACTTAGACAGAAAAGAACAACCTTACCTTCAGAAGCTCATAAGTACTGAAAGGATTAAGATTTTTTAATAGAAGTAATTTACAAATCTGTGTAACTTTCTGGAGCCAGTTGATATATATATGAAAAAAAAAGATTTTTCCTGGACAACCCCTTTAACCCCTTAAGGACTCAGCCCATTTTGGCCTTAAGGACTCAGACAATTTAATTTTTACGTTTTCATTTTTTCCTCCTCGCCTTCTAAAAATCATAACTCTTTTATATTTTCATCCACAGACTAGTATGAGGGCTTGTTTTTTGCGCGACCAGTTGTCCTTTGTAATGACATCACTCATTATATCATAAAATGTATGGCGCAACCAAAAACTATTTTTGTGGGGAAATTAAAACGAAAAACGCAATTTTGCTAATTTTGGAAGGTTTTGTTTTCACGCCGTACAATTTATGGTAAAAATGACATGTGTTCTTTATTCTGAGGGTCAATACGATTAAAATGATACCCATTATTACATACTTTTATATTATTGTTGCGCTTAAAAAAAATCACAAACTTTTTAACCAAATTAGTATGTTTATAATCCCTTTATTTTGATGACCTCTAACTTTTTTATTTTTCCGTATAAGTGGCGGTATGGGGGCTCATTTTTTGCGCCATGATCTGTACTTTTTTTTTGATACCACATTTGCATATAAAAAACTTTGAATACACTTTTTATAATTTTTTTTTAATAAAATGTATTAAAAAAAGTAGGAATTTTGGACTTTTTTTTATTTTTTTTCGTTCACCGTACGGGATCATTAACATTTTATTTTAATAGTTCGGACATTTACGCACGCGGCAATACCAAATATGTCTATAAAAAATGTTTTTTACGCTTTTTGGGGGTAAAATAGGAAAAAACGGACGTTTTACTTTTTTATTGGGGGAGGGGATTTTTCACTTTTTTTACTTTTACATTTTTTTACATTTTTTTTTACACTTGAATAGTCCCCATAGGGGACTATTCATAGCAATACCATGATTGCTAATACTGATCTGTTCTATGTATAGGACATAGAACAGATCAGTATTATCGGTCATCTCCTGCTCTGGTCTGCTCGATCACAGACCAGAGCAGGAGACGCCGGGAGCCGCACGGAGGAAGGAGAGGGGACCTCTGTGCGGCGTTATGAATGATCGGATCCCCGCAGCAGCGCTGCGGGCGATCCGATCGTTCATTTAAATCGCGAACTCCCGCAGATGCCGGGATCTGTATTGATCCCGGCACCTGAGGGGTTAATGGCGGACGCCCGCGAGATCGCGGGCGTCGGCCATTGCCGGCGGGTCCCTGGCTGCGATCAGCAGCCGGGATCAGCCGCGCATGACACGGGCATCGCTCCGATGCCCGCGGTTATGCTTAGGACGTAAATGTACGTCCTGGTGCGTTAAGTACCACCTCACCAGGACGTACATTTACGTCCTGCGTCCTTAAGGGGTTAAGGAGAGCCTGTCATCACTTCCATGTTGCCAGAACCACGAGTCATAGGGATGGTCCATAGTGGCTTCTTCCTTGACCGGTAGCCTAAAATGGAGAAATCTATGTTCCCATGCTGGAATTTCTGTCGGACATTCCGCAAACTGCGGTCGCTGGCATTATATGCCGGCACTAGGATCGCACCGGAATGCGCCGTCTCAGACGGCTATGCATTCTGTGCAGAGTCTGCAGAAAGAATTATTGTGTCCATTCCTTTTGCAGACACGGAAATTGGAATTGCCGTGCCAGAAACATCTGGCATGGAAATTCTGCCGTGTGCACAGCGCAGCAAAATCCTGTTGAATTCAACCGGACTCTGCTGCTCCAGATTCCGCATTGGATTACAACATGTGAACACGGCCTTACCGAAACAGGTAAAGGTCTATCAACCAAAGCCGGTGATGTTGGGAGAAGCCACCGGAGTCTGCTTCAATGAATTTTAGTTCAGGCAGCATGAAAGTATGGACAGGTGACTAGCTAAGTGCCTTGTTCATACGATTCCAGCTGAAAAGCCAAAAGCCCCACATGATTCAAGGCTGCTTTATTTCGATAGAGCAGTGTTCTCAAACTGTGGCCCTCCATAATATATATGTGGTAACCGGCACTAGTACCCCATTTCTCTATAGCAGTGGTCTCAAACTGTGGCCTCCGGATGTTGCAAAACTTCGACTCCCAGCATGCCCGGACAGCCGTTGGCTGTCCGGGCATGCTGGGAGTTGAAGTTTTGCAACATCCGGAGGCCAGTTTGAGACCACTGCTATAGAGAAATGGGGGTACTAGTGCCGGTTACCACATATATATTATGTGACTGTCTTATGGGGTCAGATCCCACAAAAAAAGTTACCGTTAAAAGGGGATCTCTGCCATAAGGTTATTTTAGTACGTACCTGGCAGACAGTAATGGACATGCTAAGGAAGGATCTGCGCTTGTCTTGGGGCTAAATGGCTATGTTGTGAGATTACCATAACACGGTGGCTAGCTTTTTGTGAACTGGTATTGTTTGGAATTATGGGATTTGTAGGCAAAAGAAGAAAACTCATTTTCCTCCCTCCCATTGAAACATAAATGAGCTGCATCCATTCAAAAGACCTGTGGTTTTCAATCAGGGTGCCTACAGCTGTTGCATTAGTTGCCGATTGATCTCTCTCCCACCAAGTGATCCCTCCACCCATTGAAGCAGACAGGCTCCCTGGCATGAGCTGACTAGTGAGTCAGGTCTCGGCCGCATTGCAACCTGGGAAAAATCTGAGACAGTCATTTTGTATGCTGTTAAAATATTGGGGTGAAAAAAAAAAATCACATAAGAATGGTGAGAAAACCGTCACACACACACACACACTGGTACAGACAATATATTATGAACTACACATACTTTACAGCCCCTGTAGCATAGTCAAATAAAAAAAAAAAATCCTGGAATACCCCTTTAATGGTCAATAGGTTATAAACCCATTAAAGTGCACACAATATAATATGCATTTTTGGGTAACAAAACTGCTGCGTCAGCTCCTGCAGGGCCCCATTGTTGACTCAACAACCAAACATGTAAAGAGTTTCACCCTCTAAAAGGGCTTTTACATGGGACGGTTATAGGCTGTACAAGCCAATTATCGCCCATTGTAAAAGACCCAACAACGAGATGCCAAAACGTTATCTTGTCTGCTGGAATTGTGCGGCCCTAAAACAATTGGTCTGCCTGTCTAAAAGGGCCCTTACAAAGACTGGGGAAATCCAACAATCTTGCGTTAAAGTGATTATCTTAGATAAACTCAAAAATGGCCCCATAAAGGAGGTTGTTCTCTTTGGACAATACCAAATGTGGAAAGGCTCCCTTGACAAAAAAAGGCTGGTCACAATGCATTCCCCCTGCTGGGTGACCCCAGTGATTCCCTTTAATCTGTGGGAAAACAATAGGTTTTCTACACTAGGCAACCTTTAGGTATTTTGAGATAAGAACGTGGATTCTACATCTTGGCTCTCGTCTACTTGTCTGTTCTTGAGGACCACCGTATAATGCTTCATTTTCAATGCAGCCCCTTGGTCACTACATTTGCTACCACAAATAGGCATTAATTGTGATTATATGAAATTATAGAGGTAGATTGGTTCAAAAGATGAGAATGTTAATGTATTGGGATCCCTTATCCATTATCTAAACGGAATAGTGGCTGCAAAGAGCATCACTTGAGGATGTACCTCTGGAGGACTCTGCATTTGGGCCATAAAGAACAATGGGGGAGATTTATCAAAACCTGTGCAGAGGAAGAGTGGTGCAGTTGCCCATAGCAACCAGATTGCTTCTTTCATTTTCCACAGGCCTCTTTAGAGGCCTGTGGAAAATGAAAGAAGCAATCTGATTGGTTGCTATGGGCAACTGCACCACTCTTCCTCTGCACAGGTTTTGATACATCTCCCCCAATGTGTAATGCTCACAGGTACATGTGCCATTAACTGGAGATCCCAACATTTGGGGTCTTGCAGAATTACATGCAAATATTTATACCATTTGTAGTGGAATAATGAGGCATGTAGGAATCCCATTATAAAGACATAGCAATCTACATCTTTTGCCTATCTGTATGACTTATATTTTGTCTAGTCATAAACCAAAATTTCAAGATGAATGCTGCCAACATAACAGATGACATAGGTGTATGGATCCCAGTGCAAGACTTTTTTTTTTTTTTTGCAAAACACGGGAAAAAAAAAAATCAAACTTTTGCTCATATAAGCTGTCCCGATAATTCGCCAAAACCAGCACAAAAAAACCATTAATAAATTGCCCCTTATTTCCTTTCATAGCCCAATATTTACATACCCTATCCAAGGCAAAGTGTCTTTTTTGCTGGCAACTTATCCCCAGCTCTCAACTAGCTACTCCTCTGAAAAGTTGTAGATAGATACAGGGCTATGGCAGTGATTTGTTGAAGGAAAGTCTAACTGGATTTCACTGGTAAAACTCCTGTATTACTGAAGTGCATGCACTGACTGGTGTCTGGTAGCGCCCCCTACAGTACAGGGAGGTATTACATGTTCTGTACTCTTTACCTGTACCAGGGTTAGCTGCTCCTTTGGACACCAGGTGAGGGCGGCTCCATGTGTTTTTTTTATTTATTTTTTAGGACATTGTATGTTCTGTACAGGACCCTGAAGAAGCTCCTGTCCTCTACATAGACAGTGATTACAGCTCCCAGCAGATCTTTTATATGTAAGGACTTTATTTTTTTTTTTTATTTTTATTTTTTTTTATATATATATATCCTTATTTTCCTATTTCTGGATGACATTTTGGGGCTTCAGAACCAATTACCAGGTTTCTATAGAGTTATGGTCTCAACATACAATGGTTTCAACATACAATGGTCATCCTGGAACCGATTCATATTGTAACTTGAGGGATCACTGTAGAATGATCTGTCCATTCGTGTGAAAGAAGGAGATGGCAGTCAAAGGGCCCCTTCCTTCCATTGATCTGTTGGTTATTGTGGTTGGCTCTTGTTGGTCACGCATGCACACACACACACCATGAAGATTATGAAGCCTCCTTTGGTTTACTTTTATAAAAGGTATATAGATCCTATATAGTGAGACACAATTGAAGACAATGGCACACGATATAGATTTTGCTTCAGGGCCCATAAGCTTCTCTCCATAGATAATAATGCCTTGCATGTACATCTATGCGCAATATTAATCCAGAATTTTAGTGCTGTTGCCCATTGTGACTGATATATGGTAATAACATACAGCCCCTCCACCCACTGATAAAGATCAATATTTGACAAGAAATGCATTTTTAAAAAATCCCATCTGCTGAAAGTCTATCCAAAAATCTATGTATCTTAGGCCCCGACACCTGAACCCTGCTGTAATCCTTCCAGAATCTCAAGTAACAGCTGAGGACTCAGCTATATAATGGAGTCAGCGCTTAAACAAAAATATAGGAAAATAAACAAAAAAAATATTTGGTAAAAGGCAACTAACCCCTTAATGACACAGGGAGTACATGTGCATGAGGGTCTGTGAATCGAGCACAGGAGCTGCACTCGCTTTATAGGTGGTGAGTGATGGCTGCTATCAGTATCTGGCACTCACCGCTAATGACAGGCATCAGCGATCCCACCAATATCCGTCATTAAAGGGGTACTCCGGTGAAAAGCTTTTTTCTTTTAAATCAACTGGTGGCAGAAAGTTAAACATATTTGTAAATTTCTTCTATTAAAAAAATCTTAATCGTTCCTGTACTTATTAGCTGCTGAATGCTACAGAGGAAATTCCTTTCTTTTTGGAACACTGATGATATCACGAGCACAGTGCTCTCTGCTGACATCTTTGTCCATTTTAGCAACCATGCATAGCAGATGTATGCTAAGGGCAGCATGGTGGCTCAGTGGTTAGCACTGCTGCCTTGCAGTGCTGGGGACTTGGGTTCAAATCTCACTAAGGACAACAATAAATAAAGCATTATTATTATTATTATTATTATTATAATAACGTCAGCAGAGAGCACTGCGCTCGTGATGTTATCAGAGAGCATTCCAAAAAGAAAAGAATTTCCTCTGTAGTATTCAGCAGCTAATAAGTACAGGAAGGATTAAGATTTTTTAATAGAAGTAATTTACAAATATATTTAACTTTCTGCCACCAGTTGATTTAAAAGAAAAAGGTTTTCACCGGAGTACCCCTTTAACGCTTAAAATGCTGTTATCGGTGCCAAACACAACATCTAAAAGGAAGACAGGTGCAGCGAGATCACAAGGGTCTGAGGACTTAAAACAACAGACAGAGGTCTCTTACCCATCCTCCTGCCGCTGGATCGGCGATCCTGTGATACAGCCTGGCTCTGCCAGTAGAGAGTCACTCTCCCTGTACAATGCTATGCAATAGAACAGAATTGTACAGTAAATACAATCCAATGGTGGCATATAAAAGTCTCTATGGGGGACTCAAAAATTGTAAAAGAAAAAACAGAAAATATTTGGTATCACCACATACAGAAATACAAACTATTAAAGCCCCCATTCAGGAAATAAAATAAAAAAAAGTTATAGGGGTCAGAATAGGGCAATTTTAAGCCTACTGATTATGTTAAAAAAGTTTAAAAAAAATGACTACAATAATAGAAGAGCGTGTAAACATGGGTATCGATTTAATCGTATTGACCCAGAGATTAAAGTGAACATAAGTTTTTCCATAATGGCACTGCATAAAAACAAAACCATCCAAAAGTTGCAAAATTGCAGATCATATGACTCTGTGGAGGAATAATGGCTCTTTAAAAGGCTATATGGCTCTTTAAAAAGGAGAGAAGGAAAAAAATGAAAAAAAAAACAAAATTAAAATTGGCTGTCTAAGGCAGTGTTTTTCAAACAGTGTGTCTCTAGCTGTTGCAAAAAATACAACTCTAAGCATGCCCTGACAGCCTCTGTTCTAAGGGGTTAAAATGCCTCCATACATCTGATCTGGATCTACACAATGTACCACTGAACTGATCTTAAAGGGGTATTCCAGGCCAAAATTTTTTTTTTTTTTTTTTAACAACAGGCTCCGGAAAGTTAAACAGATTTGTAAATTACTTAGATTAAAAAATCTTAATCCTTCCAATAGTTATTAGCTTCTGAAGTTGAGTTGTTTTCTGTCTAACTGCTTTCTGATGACTCACGTCCCGGGAGCTGTGCAGTTCCTATGGGGATATTCTCCCATCATGCACAGCTCCCGGGACGTGACATCATCATTGAGTGGTTAGACAGAAAACTTCAGAAGCTAATAACTATTGGACGGATTAAGATTTTTTAATAGAAGTAATTTACAAATCTGTTTAACTTTCCGGAGCCAGTTGATATTTAAAAAAAAAATAAAAAAAAAGTTTTTGCCTGGAATACCCCTTTAAGCTCAGCTGAACAGAAAGGAGTATGGTTTGTTATATGCTTCTGCAATAATGCAACATAGTTTGCAGTCTAAGGTCATGTTCATACGACCGATTCCGTGCGGAATGTCCTCCCAGAAAACATGAGCGGACAATCCACACATTTGAATGGTCCAGCGGGCGCTAAGATAGCTTGGAAATGTGCAGTCTTATAGACGACAATGCATTTCCGGGATGAATCCACAGAAAGAATGGACACGTCTATTTCTGCAGAGGCAGGAATCAGGTTGTCCGTGCGCAGGCTATGTTCACATGGCAAGAATGTCCGGCCAGAAATTCCGCAGACAGCAGGCGCTGGCATGGACTGCTCGGAAGTGCGACGTCTCTTTAGACGACAATGCATTTCCGAACAGATTCCGCAGAAATCAGTCTAGAAGTCTATTCTTTCTGCAGTCACCAAAAGCGGGATTTCCACGGCAAAAAAATCTGCCACGGAAATTCCGCCATGTGCACAGTGCAGAAGAATCCCATTAAAATCAATTGGATTCTGCTGCAGCAAATTTGCGGGCTGAATATTCCCGCAGAATTCTGCCGTGAACATGGACTAATAATGTAGACTAATAAAAAAAGAAGCCAGAAATACAGCTTCATCAGGGAAAACTTCATCAGCTACAAACTGGTGCAATATAAAAGACATGAAGCTACTTTATACAGTGACCCCCCCGACCTACGATGGCCCCGACATACGATCATTTCAGCATACGATCACTCACAGAGGCCATCACATGTTGAAGGCAGCATCAACATACGATGCTTTTGTAGGTCGGGGCCATCGCATAAACGGCTATCCGGCAGCGCAGACTGCTTCACCTGCCACCGGATAGCCGTTTACGGTGCCCCGTGTGGTCCGCTGACGATCACTTACCTGTCCTCGGGGCTCCGGCGCGTCCTCTTCAGGATCCCCTGCATCGTCGGCGCTCTCCATCGTCGTCATCACATCGCTGCGCACACCGTCCCATCATCCAATAGGAGCGGCATGCGTAACAACATGATGGCGGCGACTGAGAGCAAGGATGCCGGGGAAGCAGAGGCCTTGCCGGCACGTCGGGGACGCGGCGACAGTGATGGAAGGCGACATCCAGGGCAGCGGTGACGGTCCGGAGCGGCGGGGACAGGCGAGTACAACTTCCTCTAACAGTGGTCTACAACCTGCGGACCGCCAGATGTTGCAAAACTACAACACCCAGCATGCCCGGACAGCCGTTGGCTGTCCGGGCATGCTGGGTGATGTAGTTTTGAAACATCTGGAGGTCCGCAGGTTGTAGACCACTGTCCTATACTTTACATTGCACGGATCCCTCAACGTACAATGGTTTCAACAAACGATGGTCCATTTGGAACGGATTACCATCGTATGTTGAGGGACCACTGTATTCCGCCAATGCATACAGCCACTATACAAACCGATGTGTCTTCATCATGGCTACAGCGTACAATCCCTGTGTGGTCGGATTCTGCAGTCATATCCTCCATCTGTCTCCTACTTCTTCCTAACCTACATTTGTTAGGCATCTATAAGCCTGAGATATAGCACAATTTATCCTAATCCCTCTGCTTCACATAATATACAGTATTAGTTTATAAGGCTTTGTCCATACAGAAGAGCTTTGTTGCAATTTATGAAGTTCTGAAGTAGATCAGAAGTAGAGATGAGCGAACTTACAGTAAATTCGATTCGTCACGAACTTCTCGGCTCGGCAGTTGATGACTTTTATTGCATAAATTATTTCAGCTTTCCGGTGCTCCAGTGGGCTGGAAAAGGTGGATACAGTCCTAGAAGACTCTTTCCTAGGACTGTATCCACCTTTTCCAGCCCACCGGAGCACCTGAAAGCTGAACTAATTTATGCAGGAAAAGTCATCAACTGCCGAGCTGAGAAGTTTGTGACGAATTGAATTTACTGTAAGTTCGCTCATCTCTAATCAGAAGCAAAACTAATTTAAAAAGGGGAACTCCGCAGGAAATAATTTTTATTTTTAATTTTTTTTTTAAATCAACTGGTGCCAGAAAGTTAAACAGATTTATAAATTACTTCTATTTAAAAATCTCAACCCTTCCAGTACTTATCAGCTGCTGTATGCTCCACAGGAAGTTCTTTTCTTTTTAAATGTCTTTTCTGTCTGACCACAGTGCTCTCTGCCGACACCTCTGTCCATTTTAGGAACTGTCCAGAGTAGGAGAAAATCCCCATAGCAAACCTCTCCTGCTCTGGACAGTTTCAATAATGGACAGACCCAGCGGGACCCCGGTACTCACCGAAAACAGAGCGTGTTGACCCCCGCATAAAGTGCTGGCAGACACACCCCCTCCATGTATATCTACAGGAGAGCCAGAGATACAGCATCAATTGGATTCTGTTGCACTGTTCACATGGTGAAATTTCCGTGGTAGATGTTTTTGCCACGGAAATCCTGATTCGGCATCCGCAGAAAGATTAGACTTATCTCATCTTTCTGCGGATTTCACTTGGAAATGCATTGCCGTCTATGAGACAACACATTTCCAAGCGGTCTTAGAAACTTTCAAATGTGCTGAATGTCCTCCCTGGGTGTTTTCCTGGGCAGACATTCCGCACAAATTCCGTTCTGTGAACATACCCTTAAAATCAGACCAAGGAAATTTAGAAACAGCTTAAAAGTATCTTATGTTATTTTAAAGGGGTATTCCAGGCAAAAACTTTATGTATATCAACTTGCTCCAGAAAGTTAAACAGATTTGTAAATTACTTCTATTAAAAAATCTTAATCCTTCCAATAGTTATTAGCTTCTGAAGTATTCTGTCTAACTGCTCTAGGATGATGTCACGTCCCGGGAGCTGTGCATGATGGGAAAATTTCCCCATTGGAACTGCACAGCTCCCGGGACGTGAGTCATCATTGATCAGTTAGACTGAAAACAACAACTCAACTTCAGAAGCTAATAACTATTGGAAGGATTAAGATTTTTTAATAGAAGTAATTTACAAATCTGTTTAACTTTCTGGATCCAGTTGATATCTAAAAAAAAGTTTTTGCCTGGAATACCCCTTTAAGCTTCTGACTGGACCCCCTGTGTCTGGTACAGAACACTCCGCTCCCTCAGTAGTCTGTATAATGACGAAGGCTGTCAGAGGCACAGCACGATCTCCGGGGGTTCTGGAGCCGAACACTGAAGCGGAGAACATGATGAGAGGACAAGCTTTATGGAAACAAAACAAGCTAAAAATGTGTAGAAATCCAAGCGTCGGAGGAGGGTCAGGTTAGTTCTGACACCTCAAGGGGGAGATTTATCTAAACCCGTCCAGAGGAAAAGTTGCTGAGTTGCCCATAGCAACCAATCAGATCGCTGCTTTCATTTTTCACAGGTCTCTTTTGAAAAAAATGAAAGCAGCGATCCGATTGGTTGCTATGGGCAACTCAGCAACTTTTCCTCTAGACGGGTTTTGATAAATCTCCCTCCAAAATGTCTATAAGGCAACCAAACCTTCTTATGATACGGAGATAAGTAATCACACAGGTTGGGCCAATTTCTATAGACAGAAGTCATTTCAGACATATAAAGCTGTTGTCCATTTCTCCCCACCACCATCACCACAGATGAACTGAAGAGAGAGAAGCCATTTTAACCTGTACCCACGACTTTTATACAGTAGAAATTGTAAAGGCCTGGATCCTGAGACCCCCACCGATCATCAGTGATTTACTGAGCTCCTTGCCCCTTTGGCGTTTGTTGGCTTTTCTTGGCATTCCTTGAGGATGGGCTATAGACAGAATAGGACTTCTCTTCAGTAAGGCTTCTTTGCCCCTTGTTTTCAGTTAAAGGGGTACTTCGCCACTAGACATCTCAGCCCCTTTCCAAAATGATAAGGAATAAGATGCCCGATTGTGGGGGTCCCGCAGCTGGGACCCCCACGATCTCTGTGCAGCACCCGGTGCCCGTTTAGAACGCTAGGTGCGGGCAGCCGGGATTGTGACATCACGACAACGCCCCCTCAATGCAAGTCTACGGGAGGGGGCGTGGCATCCGCCATGCCCCCTCCCGTAGACTTGCATTGAGGGGGCGAGGTGTGACATCTCGAGGGGCATGTCCGTGACGTCACGACCGCCGCCACCCACTCCAAACGTTCGGAACGAAATGTTCCAAAGGCTAGGGCAGCGAGAGTACCCCTTTAATGGTGGGATCCTCTATACAATAGGTCTCCAACCGGTATTTTACTTTCCAGGCATGTTCGTTGTAGTAGTTTTGCAACATTTGGAAGTTTGGAGACCACTGCTCTACTCTTTCTCCTGTCAACATAAAATCACGTCATCAGGATCCACTGGAAATGGTTCAAAAAGAAGGATCTGCAACAATAAGGAACCGAACCAGAATGGGTATTTCTTCCCATCTCAATGGCCACTGACGTAATTGATTCTTCTTGTTATGCTACCAGTGGTTGTTGTGTTAAAGGGGTACTGCAGAGGCAAAAGAAAAATGTATAAAATGAACTGGTACCGGGAGGTTTAACAGATTTGTCAATTCCTTCTAATTTAAAAATCTTAATCCTTCCAGTACTTATTAGTATGCTCCAGAGGAAGTTATGTAGTTCTTTCCAGTCAGACCAGAGTGCTCTCTGCTGACCGCTCTGTCCATGTCAGGACCTGTCCAGAGCAGGAGAGGTTTGCAATGGGGATTTTGCTCCTGCTCTGGACAGCTCATGAAACAGACAGAGGTGGCAGCAGAGAGCACTGTGGTCAGACAAAGAACTACCCAACTTCCTCTGGAGCATATAGCAGCTGATAAGTACTGGCATGGTTATAACTTTTAAATAGAAGTCATTTCCAAATCTGTATAACTGTCTTGCACCAGTTAATTTTTTTTTACCACTTTAAGGCTCGGTTCACACTACGGAATTTCCGCTTAGAAATTGAAGGCAGAAATTCCGTTTGCTAAAATGTATAATGTAGTGAATGGTTTTCCTTTCACAAATTCACACTTCGGAATTTGTGAAGGGAAAATCCGCCTGTAAATTTTCACCTGACGAATGGCGTTGCTCATTCTTCAGGTGGAAATACTTGCGGAACACATTGCAGTCTATTGGAGACTGCAGTGTCCGCGCGGTCCTAGCGCCTACTGATTCAGTCGACGCTGGCCGCACTCGGAATCTCAGGGCAGAGATTCCGTAGTGTGAACCTAGCCTGATACTTCACCGCCTGCTTGAACGTATTGCAGCTGTGGATTAGGTTACTTGCTGGGACTATAGGTTCTAGTATCCTAGCACTGCTTTAGGAGAGAACACATACGGCAGCATGAAATCCTAGGTGGTCCTACACGTTTTCTAACAGGAATTAGGAGGACTTTACCATCGCCATGTGTGCCTGGTATTCCAGAGACTTATTTCCTGCAGTTCTGTAGCTCATTAAACTGTTTATTGTGCTAACACATTGCACAACATCAGTTGCATAATACAGTGCTCCCTCAAGTTACAATATTAATTGGTTCCAGGATGACCATTGTATGTTGAAACCATTGTATGTTGAGACCATAACTCTATGGAAACCAGGTAATTGGTTCTGAAGCCCCAAAATGTCATCCAAAAATAGGAAAAAAGTGAGAATTAAAGATAACTAAGTAGATAACATACAGATAAAGCAAATCTTTACATATAAAAGTAATAAATCTGCTGGGAGCTGTAATCACTGTCTATGTCAGAGTTTCCCAACCAGAGTGCCTCCAGCTGTTGCAAAACTACAACTCCCAGCATGCCAAGACAGCCTTCGGCTGTAGTTTTGCAACATCTGGAGGCACCCTCTTTGGGAAACACTGGTCTATGTAGAGGACAGGAGCTTCTTCAGGGTCCTGTACAGAACACGCAATGTCCTAAAAAAGTAACATGGAGCCGCCCTCACCTGGTGTCCAAAGGAGCAGCTAACCCTGGCCCAGGTAAAGAGTACAGAACATGTAATACCTCCCTGTACTGTAGGGGGCACTACCAGATACCAGTCAGTGCATACACTTCAGTAATACAGGTAAAGAGTACAGAACATGTAATACCTCCCTGTACTGTAGGGGGCACTACCAGATACCAGTCAGTGCATACACTTCAGTAATACAGGTAAAGAGTACAGAACATGTAATACCTCCCTGTACTGTTGGGGGCGCTACCAGATACCAGTCAGTGCATGCACTTTAGGAATACACAGGTTTTGCCAGTGAAATATCCATTCTGATTGGTCGGTTCTTCCAGTCATTGACACATTTCACAGATTCCATAGCATTGTATGTTGAGTCTGGTTTCAAGTTACAATGGTTCAGGAAAGATCATTGTATGTTGAAACTATTGTATGTTGAGGCCATTGTAAGTTGAGGGATCACTGTATCTTGTTATTGGGATCAATCACCGTCCATCTATCCTCTCTTCCCTTAGGCTCCATTCACGTGTATTGAAAAGACAACATTTTGTTCTCTATTCTTTGTCAAAAAATAAAAAGGACAAAATATTGCAGCATGTAATTACCTAGTTTGTAAGGTTGAAAATAAGACCAGAGCCCATCAAGTTCAACCTAAAACCCTACTGTGTTGATCCAGAGGAAGATTTAAAAAAAAAAAAAAAAAAAAAAAGAAAAAAAAACTCCATAAGGCTAGGTTTTCACACAGTTTCTCTTTTTTTCTCTCTTCTTTTTCTTATTTTTTTATTTTTTGGAAAACTGCCACTGCAGCAAATTTTAGAAGTGGATCCAGCAGGAAGGAGAAGTATTAGTCACTCATATTTCCCATTCCTTTTGAATCCACTTCTGACTTTGGCTCAAAAACTGCAGTAGCAATATTTTATAAAATGTCACAAAAAAAAAAAAAATCCTTCTGGCTCCAATATGGCAGAACAAGTCCCTGGATCAACATTCTCAACGTTCCATCTATCCCCATTAGAGATGAGCGAACTTACAGTAAATTCGTTTCGTCACAAACTTCTCGGCTCGGCAGTTGATGACTTTTCCTGCATAAATTAGTTCAGCTTTCCGGTGCTCCCGTGGGCTGGAAAAGGTGGATACAGTCCTAGGAGACTCTTTCCTAGGACTGTATCCATCTTTTCCAGCCCACCAGAGCACCTGAAGGCTGAACTAATTTACGCAGGAAAAAAAGTTATCAACTGCCGAGCCGAGAAGTTTGTGACGAATCGAATTTACTGTAAGTTCGCTCATCTCTAATCCCCATAAATCTAGTATCAATAACTTCTGATATACTTTTCCAGCGCAGTTTTTTCTGTTAAATTAATGGACATGGAGGAAACCCAACATAGCCATATAGGAGGCCAAACAGAATTTGTAATCTGTTTATAGCGGCCTGTGGTCACTCTATGCAGGGTTTACATAGACTGCTGTGATGTATATATTATTTGGAGAACACAGAGCTGTACGGTTATGTTCAGATTGCTGTAAATGGGATTCCACCGCACAGTGCACAAATTCCACCAAAAGAATAATTTTTCTCCATGTGTCTATGGGGACGGTAATGTCCGCTCGGTCCCAGCGCTGATGCCTTCAAATTCATTATTCTGGCAAGAGATTCTACAGTCTGAACATAGCCTAAATGTGGAGATAGATCCTACCAAGCAATAGAGTAGTAACTTCCCTGCAGGGTTATTTTTGGATGGCTTTAAAATATATTTAAGAGTCACTATTAATACATTTACCTAAAATAAAAGAGCTATCCCACAATCTTAAAGCCAGATCCCACAATAAAAAAAAAAAATATATATATGTTAGTACCTAATCCTGGCCTGTACATTTATCACTTATATTTATGATAATACCTCTTTTCATTAGCTCTCAGTGTTAGGAAATCCTCTTAGGGGAAGGGAGCGTGTCCTTCCTGTGGTGGTGGGAGGTGATTGGTGTGTGGTGGAAGGGGGTGTGTCCTTCCTTGTGGTGGTGGGATGTGATTGGTGCACCTGCTCATGCAGCCTTGTCCATCAGTCATAGACAAGCCTGATGATGCTGCAGGACTGGTTAGTGTCCTAGGAGGTATGGAGACCCAGCCATTTTTTTTTTTTTTTTTTTTTTTTTAACTTAACTGTGAAAAAAAATCCAACAAGGCCAATCAACTTTAAGAGCTTGTTCACATTATGAAAACTCCGCTTTCCGACGTCTCTCTTTAAAGGGGTTGTCGTGGATGAGAAAAACACGGCTTCTTTCTTTCAGAAACAGCACCACTACTGTCCACAGGTTGTGTCTGGTATTGCAGCTCGGCTCGACTGAAATGAATAGGACTGAGCTGCAGTACTACACGTGACCTGGACAAGAGTGGCGTTGTTTTTATAAAAAAGAAAAAAAAAAAAGGAGCATATTCCTAATTCTGAACAATCCCTTTAAAGGGGTACTCCGATGGAAAACAATTTTTTTTCTAATCAACTGGTGCCAGAAAGTTAAACATATTTGTAAATTACTTCTATATAAAAAAATTTTTTTATTATTCCAGTACTTATCAGTTGCCGTATGCTCCACAGGAAGTTGTATAGTTCTTTTCTGTCTGACCACAGTGCTCTCTGCTGACACCTCTGTCCAGGTCAGGAATTGTTCAGAGCAGGAGAGGTTTGCTATGGGGATTTCCTCCTGCTCTGGATAGTTCCTGACCTGGACAGAGGTGTCAGCAGAGAGCACTGTGGTCAGACAGAAAAGAACTATACAACTTCCTGTGGAGCATACAGCAGCTGATAAGTATTGGAAGGAATAAGATTTTTGTCTAGAAGTAATTTACAAATCTGTTTAACTTTCTGTCACCCGTTGATTTAAAAAAAAAAAAAAAAAATATAAAAATATGCGTTTTCCACTGGAGTACCCCTTTAATCTCAATAGGATTCTGCTGCTCTGTTCACACGTGGGAAGCTCTGTGCAGGAATTGATTTCCAGCAGAAGATTGAACATGTTCGAACTTCAGGTGGAATCCACCAGATTGCCGCAGATATAAAAACGGCAAATCCGGCGCGTTCCTGCTCCACGCAGGAAGATAGCAGATCTACTGTGGAAATTCGGCGTGGACATTCCTTGCCGAATTTCCATAGTGTGAACATAGGTCAAAATCAAGAGAATTGTTCAAAAATGTTTTTCCACTTGTATCTAATGTGTATGGCTAACATAAGGGTTATCCTGAGATTAAAAGGGTACTCCGCCTCTAGACATCTTATCCCCTATCCAAAGGATAGGGGAAAAGAGGTCTGATCACGGTGGCCCCCTCCCATAGACTTGCATTGAGACAGGGGGGTGACGTCATGAGGGAAGCATAGCGTCACGAGCCTCCGATGATGCATCGCCAGTCATCCGGCATCGAGCAAAGTTCGCTCCATGCACCGAGTGACTGGGGTGCCGCTGGGACCCCCTCGATCAGATATCTGATCCCCTATGTCTAGGAGCGGAGTGCCCCTTTAAAAATAACCCCTGCTGATGATGAGAATGGAGGTCCCCAGAGTGAATGGAGCGGCAGCCTTTATCCTCAGTCACCTCAAACATTTCCGACAGTCCCTTGGAGCAGAGTTGTCCAAAGAGTGCTCCTCCAGCAGTTAAACTACAACTTCCAGCATGCTCGGACAGCCGAAGGCTGTCCGAGCATGCTGGGAGTTGTAGTGTTGCAACAGCTGGAGGCGCACTCTTTGGAGAACACTGCCGCTGCATTCACTTACGGGACAACTAACCTCTGTTCCTATGACCATGGTCAGAACCCATTGATCAGCTAGAAATCCCCATCTTGTGAATAGGGGGATTCATCTTTAGACATCCCCATTAGGAACCAGCCAACGTAACGCACATCACATCACGTTTACAGCTGCCCCTTTATGACGTGCAATATAGTGCCCAAATAACACAATTATCCATAGAATACTGATGACAGCCTAAATAGCACTGTCAAATCAGTAACCAAGAAGTGAAGCAGCAGTATGTCCAGCTGCCTCTAGACAGGTTTCACCCAAAAAAAAAATGTGGCAGCATCAGGGGTGCAAGCCATTAGAGCCTTTTATAATGAAAGGCGATCCAGCCTGTGCAACCTGACATGCACATGGTATACATTCATTTAATTACAAATATAGGTCACTTTCTTATAGAATACCATGTCCTATTGCGGCGTAGTCAGGGATTTTATACCTCTTGGTTGTCGCTTCATCAGTCACGTTACATAGAAGAGAAGTGTAATTGACCGATACAGCGCCAGTCACATGAGATTAGATGTAAAAGAAAAAAAAAAAAAAAAAAAAGTTACACAACTTGAATTGCTCCTAAATTCGCACAGCTCTAACTAAAAAGTATTGGCTAGTACTCCACCATATCACTAATTAGAAGCCCGAGACGTGTTTCGGAGTTGTACTTTGTCTCTTCTTCACCCCCCATATGATTCCTTTCCTCTTACCTTGCCCAGGTATAGCTGCTCCACGTTCTCATCGATCCACTTCTCCACATCCAGCCTCTTCTGCAGCTCCTTGCGGTCATACTTGACGGTCACCCGGGCTTGTCTCCTCTGTATGGCTTGTCCTGAATCCCTGCTCCTGGAGGGGGAATGGTTTTTATTTATCAGTCTTTTTCCAATCTTATTTGCCGCCATTGTTAAAAGTCCTGGTCTGAGGGGGCTTGGGCTGGTGGTCACTCCTGGAACCAAATTCCTCAATGGACCCAAAAGGGGACCAAATGGACGGGTCTTTGTTCGGAACTGATCAGGGCATCAGCTGTAATAGTGATCAATATAGATCTAGAATGATCAAATTCCCTGTTCCTGCTATAGGTTTCCCAAGATCTGGTATCTCCACGTGTGCAAAGAAAGGATCCTTTATCGTACAATGGACCTATTGGGAGGGAGGCGTCGTGTCCTTGGCTGCAATCTTAATCCTGGGGGGCTCTGATTTTAAGGTCCATCACATGTGTCTGCTCCATATGTTCTTGATGACCATAGCGGAGCATATCCCAGCTGCACCTCGCTAGACTGACACAGCACAATCCTGCACCATCCCCTATAGCCAGAGAGGAGGAGGGGGAGGGAGGCTTGTAAAACTCTCAGTATTGTGCTTCCAAGCCTTTCAGCCATTCACCCATGTGCAAATGAGACACGGACCTCCCATGTACATAGACCAGCGTTTCCCAACCAGGGTGCCTCCAGCTGTTGCAAAACTACAACTCCCAGCATGCCCGGACAGCCTTCGGCTGTCCGGGCATGCTGGGAGTTGTAGTTTTGCAACAGCTGGAGGCACCCTGGTTGGGAAACACTGACATAAAAAACTCTGGTATAAACCTCTCCCACGCTGTATTCCCTATATCCAGCTGACTCCTAAAATTTTTTGATTCTGCACAATATATATATATATATATATATATATATATATATATATATTTATAATTATTATAATTTTTGTTATTTTTTTATTTTTTAAAGGTGGAAAACTTTTTTTTTTTTTTATGAACTGGTGCCAGAAAGTTAAACAGATTTGTAAATGACTTCTATTAAAAAAAAATCTTTATCCTTCCATTACTTTTTTTAGCAGCTGTATGCTACAGAGGAAATTCTTTTCTTTTTGAATTTCTTTTTTGTCTTGTCCACAGTGCTCTCTGCTGACACCTGATGCCCGTATAAGGAACTGTCCAGAGCAGGAAATTTATTTTATTTTTGACTTTCTTTTTTGTCTTGTCCACAGTGCTCTCTGCTGACACCTGATGCCCGTATCAGGAACTGTCCAGAGCAGCATAGGTTTGCTATGAGGATTTTCTCCTGCTCTGGAACAGTTCCTGATACGGGCATCAGGTGTCAGCAGAGAGCACTGTGGACAAGACAAAAAAGAAATTCAAAAAGAACAGAATTTCCTCTGTAGTATACAGCTGCAAAAAAGTACAGGAAGGGTAAAGATTTTTTAATAGAAGTAATTTAAAAATCTGTTTAACTTTCTGGCACCAGTTGACTTAGAAACACCTAAAAAAATATATGTTTTCCATCGGAGTACCCCTTTAAGAATATACCCAAACAGATAGGACAATGGGGGAGATTTATCAAAAAATGTCCAGAGGAAAAGTCGCTGAGTTGCCCATAGCAACCAATCAGATCGCTTCTTTCATTTTTGAAAAGGCCTGTGGAAAATGAAAGCAGCGATCTGATTGGTTGCTATGGGCAACTCAGCAACTTTTTCTCTGGACAGGATTTGATGAATCTCCCCCAATGTTCGCTTAAAATGACAAAACATACACAAGAAAATATGTGGCGTTCCTTCACAAAAACAAGTATATCCTCTTCTTTTTACCCTTTGAATCTCTGTCAAAACTGAGCAAATGACTAGAGATGAGCGAACTTACAGTAAATTCGATTTGTCACAAACTTCTCGGCTCGGCAGTTGATGACTTTTCCTGCATAAATTAGTTCAGCTTTCAGGTGCTCCGGTGGGCTGGAAAAGGTGGATACAGTCCTAGAAGACTCTTTCCTGGGACTGTATCCACCTTTTTCAGCCCACGGGAGCACCTGAAAGCTGAACTAATTTATGCAGGATAAGTCATAAACTGCTGAGCCGAGAAGTTCGTGACGAATCGAATTTACTGTAAGTTCGCTCATCTCTACAAATGACCAATGCATCATCCACTGACCAATATGTCCTGAATACTGAAGCTACGACGAGCATTTGGCAGCTGTCACTACAGTCATTACAGTTATTACAATAAATATTTAAAGGGGTTATCCCGGATAAGGAAAAACATAGATTTAGTCTCCTAGAAACAGCGCTACCCTTCTCCTCTGATTGTGTGTGGTATTGCAGCTCAGTTCCATTGAAGTAAATGAAGCCAAGCTGTAATATCACACACAACCTGAAGATAGGGGTGGCGCTGTTTTTGGAAGAAAGCAGCCATGTTTTTCTGATCCTGTATAACCCCTTTAAGGCCAAGTTGACACGGCTGAAAATGTGCAGAATGTCCGCCCGAAAAACACGACTGAATGCTCCAGCGGGCGCTAGGACCGATGGCAATAGACATATAAACATAACCTAACGCTGTTTTTTTATAGTTGGTCCCCACTGATCCAAAGAATAAGGGACTTTGGGGGCTAAGAAGTGGCCGTTTATACAAGGCCCCTCCCCATTAAAGGAGTAATCCAAGATGTTCTTTCTTAAGCGTTTGAGTCCATGACGCCAAGTCATAATTTTGTGTAATTTGCTTCAACAGTATTACCCCCCTTTGTCTCGTTTTTATACACAGGAGTCCCAACTAGAAGTGCTGTAGTCTGAGGGTTTTTATTTTACTGTTGTCTCTGACCTTTCCCGGCATTCCATGTTACCAGAGACAATGTTATAAGTCACATGATCTCCAGGGGGTGTGGCTATGCTGCAGTCAGTGGGTGGATGGCATTACTTCCGAAGGGTAGGTTCACACTACATTTGGAATCTCCGCTCACGGACCGGGGGGCACTGTGCCGTCACCATTGACAGCTATGCAGTACTTGCGGAATTCTGCGCAAAGAATGAACATGTTCTTTCTTTGCGCGGAACAACTTCAGCGGCGGAATTGTCAGCCGCTGAAATTCCGCAGTGTAAACGGGTCTGGCGGAAGAGCAATTCAGACTGATGGTGCTGTTCACTGCGCGGAATTCTACTCGCGGGTTGCACTCGAGGAACTCTGCGGGAATTCCGTAGTGTGAACGTACCATAAGACAGCAGGATGCCGACGTATACTGTTAAAAGAAGCAGCGGACCCCATTTTTTCTATGGCTGAAGAAAGTCACCTAGTGACTCCGTTCGGGACCTATGTTCTATTTCAGAAGCCTGCGTTTTTGTGTCCGCTTAAAATAATGCATAGGTCCTGAATGGAGTCACCAGGTGATTCTGTTGAGCCATAGAAATCAATGGAGTGCGCTGCTCCCGTTAACAGTACACGTCGCCATCCCATTGTTGGCGGGATGCAGGCGGATATGACTAAAGGGGGCAGGAACCTAGTGTGAGCCTACCCTAAATCCCTCCCACCCTGCTATCCACCCACCTGCTGCAGCATAGCCACGCCCCCTGGAGACCATGTAACCTACAGCATAATGTCTCTGGAATGTCATGGAATGCTGGGAAATGTCAGAGACAACAGTAAAATAAATAGACATAACCCAAAGATCAAAGCAGTCGGCACCAACGCTACTACTGTGACTGTCCATATATATTGTTCCGGTCTTATACCGTGGGAGCAAAAAACTGCACTGCCGGTGGCGCTACACATGTAAAAAATAGACATACGAAATCAACTAGCACAAAAAGGAAAGAATAACAGAGCGCTGATCAAAGTACTGGCAGGGCGGGCTGCTTAATCCAGAGACCACAATGGTCCATTCAGGGACTTGCACTACAGCACCTTCGGGTGTGGGTCCTGTGCATAAAAGTGAGACAAAGTGGCGCATGGAGAAAAACATATTACAAAGGATGAAGAACAGATGAATTTGAACATTTATGAACACTGGTCATGTGAGCACTTGTGCCTACTGAGCGCTCACGTGACCAACTCCCATGAATATTCAAATTCACTCGGTGGGCCCGCCTCCTTTGCTAAATTCACCAAAGAAAGAAGCGGACCTTCAGAGGGACACCGATCCGGGCTGCAGGTACCTATCTTAGTCAGAGACCCCACATCGGTCTCCTTTTTACCCGCACTATAACCCAGTGAATTGGGTTTAGTGTGGGTGAACAGGATGACCGTTTCCCTTTAAAGGGGTACTCCGCTGCTCAGCGTTTGGAACAAACTGCTCCGAACACTGGAGTCGGCACCAGGAACTCGTGATGTCACAGCCCCGTCCCCACATGATGTCACGCGCCCGCCCCTCAATGCAAGTCTATGGGAGGGGGCGTGATGGCTGCATTGAGGGGGCGGGGCATGACATCACGAGGGGGCGGGGCTATGATGTAACAAGCTCACGGCACAGGCTCCAGCGTTTGGAACAGTTTGTTCCAAACGCTGAGCAGCGGAGATAAAGATAAAAGGGGCTTCCAGTGGCACTGGCACAGAGGACGGACTGGAAGGGGAAATAAGAAACTTATTTGCTGTTGCTCTCGGTCCAGTGAGTCCCCAACACTAGACTCTTGGCTCCCACTAGAGAAGAAACTGGCACAAAGATAACTAGCTACAGGGTCTTTGGGGACATTATACAACATTGGGGTGAGGTAGTATAGATTTGACCCCTGTTTGCTTGGTGTTTTTTTTTACACAATTTCTCAAAATTTACCAAAATGGTGCACAGACTTGATAAATTTAGCGCAATTATAGAAACCAGTGGGCTGCAGAGGGAGGTTTGCGATTTGGCATCTGACACATTTGTACGTGTCCGGTTTACTGTCGTACACTTGCGAACAAAAAAATTTATTTTGCGCAAATAATAAATATAGCTCCACTGAAAAAAGTGGTGTACAGTGCACTAAACTGTAGACAACTTTGAAAGATGTTCTACCAAAAATTGCGCAAAAAATGCAATTGCGCAAAACTAAACATTAAAAAGTACCTGTCACTAATTTATTTTCTAAACTAACTCAGGCTATGTTCCCTACCTACTCCTAACACTTAAAAAAAAATTCAGAGCTTTAAAAAGCTCTGTATCTTACCTTTATTTTTGCTTCCAGCAGGAGAAAGTGGGTGTTTCCCAGCAGGCATGACATCACTGAAGCCTGTTGGGGGACCACTTCTGCCCTCACACGGTTGCAGTGCTGTGATGTATAGAAGACCTCAGGCTCTGTGCAGCTTTCAGTGAGGCTCTATGCAGCTGTCAATCAAGCTCAGAGCAGAGAAGAACTTTCTGGATTTTGTCTCCTGCCAGGCTTGGAGGAGACCAAACTCACTGTATGAATTGCGGCAGGGAACAGAACAGAGCCACCTTGTGGCCGTTTTTTCTATTACATTTTAAACTTATTTATTTTGATCATTTTAAAAGCAAGTGAATGGGAAAGTGTCTGCTAATTACACAAGGAACACTATATTAAAAGTTTTATTTGGTGACAGGTACTCTTTAAAGTGGTGTAAAGCCAATGATAAATGTCCCCCCTGTCTCTGTATAAAGGTAGGGGTAAGATTTTTCTTGTATGTAAATTCTCCTTAATGGAAACTCAATTGTTAAATATATCTTTGGCTTCATCAGCTATAGCCTGAACCAACACTAATGAGTGATGCAAATAATAAGTATTGTATGCGGCTTTAAGACACAGTGGCGTAGCTATAGGGGTCACAATGGCAACCGGTCCCATACATTATAGGCTGACAGGTCCTGAGTAGTGATCAGCGGCAGGGGCCATATTCGAATTTGCGATATTTCTTGAATATATGTACGAATATTCGTCCTATGTTTGTGAAATTTGCATATTCACTCTTTTTTTTTTCCATGCGAAAATAAGTTATGAAATTCGCATAGTGCGCATGCGCAATTATATCTTTCACCTAAAAGAAAGGAGGGATCAGTGTCCAGTCTGGAAGTGCCGATGTTCACATAAAAATTTGCATAAAAATTCACGTATATAATAAAAAAAAATATTCGTAATTACAAATATACCGTATATCACTATATTCTAAATATTCGCGAAATCGCAAAGTGACGATATTCGTGGTAAAAATTAGCATTTCGAATATTCGATCTCAACACTAGTCCTGAGGGGGAAGAGGGCCATCACTAGCACGTTGTTGTTTTTTTTAATCAGTTACCTGATGGGACTGTGTGTAGATAACCAATTGGAAAACTATCCTCTCATTGACTGAGATAAGATAAAGGGAACCTTTCTTCTTTTCCACACAGTTATGTGCTGAAGCTTCCATTAAAGGGGTATTCCAGGCCAAAGCTTTTTTTTTATATATATCAACTGTCTCCGGAAAGTTAAACAGATTTGTAAATTACTTTGATTAAAAAAATCTTAATCCTTCCAATAGTTATTAGCTTCTGAAGTTGAGTTGCTGTTTTCTGTCTAACTGCTCTCTGATGACTCACGTTCCAGGAGCTGTGCAGTCACTATGGGGATATTTTCCCATCATGCACAGCCCCCGGGACGTGACATCATCATTGAGCAGTTAGACAGAAAACTTCAGAAGCTAATAACTATTGGAAGGATTAAGATTTTTTAATAGAAGTAATTTACAAATCTGTTTAACTTTCCGGAGCCAGTTGATGTGTAAAAAAAAGTTTTTGCCTGGAATACCCCTTTAAAGTCAATAGGAGCTTCAGGGCCGCCAACACTCCACGCTGCCCACGGCGAAGAGAGAGTCTTGGCGCAGCTCTGCACACTGGTGCGAATTATGGGGGACATTTATGAAAACCTGTGTAGAGAGAGAGAGTGGGGCAGTTGCCCATAGTAACCAATCAGATTTTTTAAATGGCCTTTAAAATATGAAAGAAGCGATCTGATTGGTTGCTATAGGCAACTGCTTCACCCTTCCACTACACAGGTTTTGATAGACCTCACCCTATATCTGTACGCACATGACCATAAGGTACTTAAAGGGGTACTCCGGCCCTGAAACATCTTATCCCCTATCCAAAGGATAGGGGATAAGATGTCTCACCACAGGGGTCCCGCCACTGGGGACCCCCGCAATCTTGTATTCGCCACCCACCTGTTTGAGCTGCATGCAGCTGTGCCAGCTCACAAACAGCCGGGTGGCGACCATGGGCCGGAGTATCGTGATGTCACGACTCCTCCCCCATGTGACGTCACCCCCCGGCCTCGCTATGCAAGTCTATGGACCCCCACGGTGAGACATCTTATCCCCTATCCTTTGGATAGTGGATAAGATGTCTCAGGGCCGGAGTTCCCCTTTAAGTCACCCATCTACACATAAAATACATATTTGCCAAATCTGCCAGTTTTGGTCGGATTGGCCAACCATCTAATGTATATGGGGCAGATGATAGTGATTGTGATTGGCTCTACTCAGCAGTGCTGCATCAGTGACGGGTTGATCGGTGCAAAATATCCGTAGAGTCAATTCCACAGTAAACATTGTACTTGTGAATCGTCATATCACGGGAAAAAGTAATGCCTTTATATGTTACTCACTACGTCATGCAGATGCTTTACATGTCTTTTTTATGTGTCTAGCTTCTGTATTTGGCTCACAAATCCCTCTATTCTGCTACTCACTCATTCTGACATCTACTGTTCAGGAAGGGGCGTGTCCGAGGCAAGCACTGAACCCGTCCTCACGCACCGTGCAGTCACTTCCTCCCTGAGTCTGCTGTGCTGTGCTGGGTCTCCTCATACAATCACTGCAGGCTGCACTGTAACCCCTTCCTCTCTGTTTTCATGCTGCAGGCTAATAGGACAGGAGTGAGCACAGAGAAGTGCTAGTTCTACCCTCACTTACTGGACTTTGTCCCAGCCTGTGCTTCAGCTGGGACAAAGATGATGCTGCAGCCGGACATGATTATGCCCTGTATGGTATGGGGACACCTAGTGGTCTTTTTTTTATAAGCCATGATTTCTATAAAAAGGAGATAAAAAAAAAATTGAAGTATATTAGAAAAGTTTTGTCAAGATGTACAACATATAAAAAGTTTTAATTCTGGCAGTAGGAAAACATTTTTTTGCTATTAGAAAACCTCTTTCTGAATATGGAAACTGTTATCATCATCCTGCTATGCAACATACCTGGGATGGTTTGGATGTCATACCACATGCGGGAAGCTATTGTTTTTCAAGTCATGCGCAAGTCACATAACTGATGTATCATTGTCCTATATACAGTAAACCAGTAGTCTGCAAACTGTGGACCTCCAGCTGTTGCAAAACTACAACTCCTAGCATGCCCGGACAGCCGATGGCTGTCCGGGCATGCTGGGAGTTGTAGTTTTGCAACAGCTGGAGTAGCACAGTTTGGAGACCACTACAGAAAAGCATATATTGTCTCCTAATAACAGGTGTACAAGCCTCTATAGTTCCAGATAGGTCATTTAAAGCACCTAGACCCCAATAGAAAATCTAGAACAAGATCCCCTACCTATAATCAAATTTTTATATATATATATATATATATATATATATATATATATATAGAAACAACAGTGCTTCAGCTCACCCCAGGTGCGCACGGACAGGGCGCGGACCTCGCCCAAATGAACAACAGAAGAAAGAGGAGTCCAGCGTCCAGAAAACTCGGAGGATAATATTTATTCACCAGATGGTCATAACAGGAACACAGGGTACAGTGACGCGTTTCGGCTTTACAACAAAGCCTTAGTCATACACCTAGTGTATGACTAAGGCTTTGTTGTAAAGCCGAAACGCGTCACTGTACCCTGTGTTCCTGTTATGACCATCTGGTGAATAAATATTATCCTCCGAGTTTTCTGGACGCTGGACTCCTCTTTCTTCTCTCTCTCTCTCTCTCTATATATATATATATATATATATATATATATATATATATATTTATATATATATATATATATATATATATATGTAAAGCAAAATCATCGGTACCGTGTTTCTCCGAAAATAAGACCGGGTCTTATATTAATTTTAGTCCCAAAAAATACACTAGGGCTTATTTTCAGGGCTTATTTATTCTACGTCTGGTCTGCGGGAATTACTGGTGGCCGCGATCCAGATCTGGACCGCGGTCCGCCAGTTGATTACCCCTGGCCTAGGTCTTATTTTTGGGGTAGGGCTTATATTGCAGCCCACCCTGATAATCCTGCTAGGGCTTACTTTCGGGGTAGGGTTTATTTTCGGGAAAACAGGGTAGTTGCAGTATCTTGTAATACCTTTTTTATTGGACTAACAAGATTTTGTAGAGACAAACTTTCGGGATTCCTCCCTTTATCAAAATCTTGTTAGTCCAATAAAAAAAAGGTATTACAAGATACTGCAACTACCGATGATTTTGCTTTTTGCATCACTGGACTAATACGGCTACTCCTAACTACTATATATATATATATATATATATATATATATATATATATATATTATATAGAACTGTCCTTCTCCTATGGGGAGACATTTTAAACAAAATGCATGCACCCCCCATATATGTAAACTAGATCAGTCTCACGGTATGTTCACACGCCAGTATCTCGCAGCAGGTTACGGGTCCATTGGCAATCTGCAAATCTCCCACTATTGCGGTCCCATTGAAGTGAATGTTAGCATAACTCACAGTAGATTTCCCAGGATACGAGTGAGTGAACATAACTTCAAGGATATCAAAACACGTCTTAACCCCTTAAGGACTCAGCCCATTTGGGCCTTAAGGACTCAGACAATTAGATTTTTACGTTTTCGTTTTTTTCCTCCTCGCCTTCAAAAAAAATCATAACTCTTTTATATTTTCATCCACAGACTAGTATGAGGGCTTGTTTTTTGCGCGACCAGTTGTCCATTGTAATAACTCATTATATCATAAAATGTATGGCGCAACCAAAAAAATACTATTTGTGGGGGGGGGGGGGAAATTATACAGAAAACCGCAATATTGCTAATTTTGGAAGGTTTCGTTTTCACGCCCTACAATTTACGGTAAAAATGACGTGTGTTCTTTATTCTTTGGGTCAATACGATTAAAATGATACCCATGATAACACACTTTTCTATTACTGTTGCGCTTAAAAAAAAAAATGTTTTTACCAAATTAGTACGTTTAAAATCCGCCTATTTTGAAGACCTATAACTTTTTCATTTTTCCGTATAAGCGGCGGTATGAGGGCTCATTTTTGGCGCGGGGATCTGTACATTTTATTGATACCATATTTGCTAATATAAAACTTTTAATACATTTTTTGGGAAATAAAATGTTATTAAAAAGGAGCTATTTTGTCCTTTTTTTTTTTTTTACGTTCACGCCGTTCACCGTACGGTATCATTAACATTTTATTTTAATAGTTCGGATATTTACGCATGCAGCGATACCAAATATGTATATAAAATATTTTTTTAACACTTTTTGGGGGTGAAATAGGGAAAATGGGAAAATTTACGTTTTTATTGGGAAAGGGTTTTTTCAAAAAATGTTAACTTTTTTATTTTTACACTTAAATCGTCCCCATAGGAGACTATTTATAGCAATCATTTGATTGCTAATACTGTTCAGTGTTATGTATAGGACACAGCACTGATCAGTATTATCGGTCATCTTCTGCTCTGGTCTGCTCGCTTGTAGACCAGAGCAGAAGACCCGTGGAAGGCAGCGGAGGCAGGTGAAGGGACCTCCGTCTGCCATTCTGAATGATCGGATCGCCGTGGCAGCGCAGCGGGTGATCCGATCATCCATTTTAGTGACCGCGATGCTGCAGATGACGTGATCTGTATTGTTCACGGCATCTGAGGGGTTAATGGCAGACATCTGTGCGATCGCGGATGTCCGCCATTACCGGCAGGTCCCTGGCTGCTATCAGCAGCTGGGACCTGCCGCGCATGACCCAAGTATCCGCGATAAGTACCAGCTCACCAGGACGTACATTTACCTTCGGCGTCGTTAAGGGGTTAAAGAGTACCTGTTGTATCCCATAAAATGTGATGTGTTACTCAGTACCTAAACTGGATCATGTACATTTGATTTGTATGTGTCTAGCACCAATATTTCTATTACAGATACCTTCTTTCTCTTGCTCACTTAGTTTGTCATTAAGTTCTCTGGAGGGGGCGTGTCCTCACTCTGCATAACTCCTCTTCCTCCCTGAGTCTGCTATGCTGAGTCTGTAACCCCCTCCACTCTGTTTTCATGCTGCAGTCTGATAGGACAGGAGTGAGCACAGATGAATGCTAGGTCTGCCATCACTTCCTGTGCTTTGTTACTGCCTGTGTTTTAGCTTGAACAAAGATGATGTTGCTGCCGGACAGGCAGGGCTTGTTCTGTCTATAGGCAAAATAGGCAGCCGCCTATAGCACCCTCTTTATGGGGCCACCGTTGTGCCCGCTGCAAGAAAGTTAGTAACCAGCCAGCATCTGAAGCACCCGCCCAGCCAGAACCGCTGTTGCGTGAGGAGGGAGATTTGTTACAGTGTGTCACCCCAGTAGTAAGGTGATTACATGAGGAGGAGGTTTGTTACAGTGTGTCACCCCAGTAGTAAGGAGATTACATGAGGAGGTTTGTTACAGTGTGTCACCCCAGTAGCAAGGTGAGTATATGAGGAGGAGGTTTGTTACAGTGTGTCACCCCAGTAGTAAGGAGATTACATGAGGAGGTTTGTTACAGTGTGTCACCCCAGTAGCAAGGTGAGTATATGAGGAGGAGGTTTGTTACAGTGTGTCACCCCAGTAGTAAGGAGATTACATGAGGAGGAGGTTTGTTACAATGTGTCACCCCAGTAGTAAGGAGATTACATGAGGAGGAGGTTTGTTACAGTGTGTCACCCCAGTAGTAAGGAGATTACAAGAGGAGGAGGTTTGTTACAGTGTGTCGCCCCAGTAGTAAGGAGATTACAAGAGGAGGCGGTTTGTTACAGTGTGTCACCCCAGTAGTAAGGAGATTACAAGAGGAGGAGGTTTGTTACAGTGTGTCACCCCAGTAGTAAGGAGATTACATAAGGAGGTTTGCTACAGTGTGTCAGTCACCCCAGTAGAAAGGTGATTACATGAGGAGGAGGTTTGTTACAGTGTGTCACCCCAGTAGTAAGGAGATTACATAAGGAGGTTTGTTACAGTGTGTCACCCCAGTAGTAAGGTGATTACATGAGGAGGAGGTTTGTTACAATGTGTCACCCCAGTAGTAAGGAGATTACAA
Source organism: Hyla sarda (assembly GCF_029499605.1). Lineage (NCBI taxonomy): Eukaryota > Metazoa > Chordata > Amphibia > Anura > Hylidae > Hyla > Hyla sarda. Next base: position 149,332,587 of record NC_079197.1, read on the forward strand.
GAGGATGAGGTTTGTTACAGTGTGTCACCCCAGTAGTAAGGTGATTACATGAGGAGTGGTTTGTTACAGTGGGTCACCCCAGTAGTAAGGAGATTACATGAGGGGAAGGTTTGTTACAGTGTGTCACCCCAGTAGTAAGGTGATTACATGAGGAGGTTTGTTACAGTGTGTCACCCCAGTAGTAAGGAGATTACATGAGGAGAAGGTTTGTTACAGTGTGTCACCCCAGTAGTAAGGAGATTACATGAGGAGGAGGTTTGTTACAGTGTGTCACCCCAGTAGTAAGGAGATTACATGAAGAGGAAGTTTGTTACAATGTGTCACCCCAGTAGTAAGGAGATTACATGAGGAGGAGGTTTGTTACAATGTGTCACCCCAGTAGTAAGGAGATTACAAGAGGAGGAGGTTTGTTACAGTGTGTCACCCCAGTAGTAAGGTGATTACATGAGGAGTGGTTTGTTACAGTGGGTCACCCCAGTAGTAAGGAGATTACATGAGGAGAAGGTTTGTTACAGTGTGTCACCCCAGTAGTAAGGTGATTACATGAGGAGTGGTTTGTTACAGTGGGTCACCCCAGTAGTAAGGAGATTACATGAGGAGAAGGTTTGTTACAATGTGTCACCCCAGTAGTAAGGAGATTACAAGAGGAGGAGGTTTGTTACAGTGTGTCACCCCAGTAGTAAGGTGATTACATGAGGAGTGGTTTGTTACAGTGGGTCACCCCAGTAGTAAGGAGATTACATGAGGAGAAGGTTTGTTACAGTGTGTCACCCCAGTAGTAAGGTGATTACATGAGGAGGTTTGTTACAGTGTGTCACCCCAGTAGTAAGGTGATTACATGAGGAGTGGTTTGTTACAGTGTGTCACCCCAGTAGTAAGGTGGGGAGTGTCAAAGGGCAGAGACAATGGGCGAGGTCAAGGGGCGGCAAAATTCGCCTAGGGTGGCTAAAATCCTAGCACCATCCCTGCAGACAGGATTATGTTTTGGATGGTTATAAGCCATGATTCTATAAAATGGAGATAAAATGTATTTATAAAGTATATTAGACATTTTATCCCCTATCCAAAGGAGAGGGAATAAGACATCACGAGCCTCCTTGCTGCACCCGGCGTTCGTTTAGAGCGTCGGGTGCAGCGCCGGAGGCTCGTGATGTCATGGCCACACCCCCTCAATGCAAGTCTATGGGAGAGGGCGTGACGGCCCTTACGCCCCCTCCCATAGACTTGCATTGAAGGGGTGTGGTAATGACGTCACAAGCGGGGCGTGACTGTAACGTCACGAGCCTCCGCATCAGCAGTCATCCGGCACGGAGCAAAGTTCGCTCTATGCACCGGATGTCTGGGGTGCCGCAGCCAAGATCGTGGCGGGACCCCGGCGATCAGACATCTTATCCCCTTAAGATGTCTAGGGGCAGAGTACCCCAGTAGGGTGCATTCCCACCTGGCGTATTTTGCTGCGTATTTGCTGCGGCGTATTTTCCTACCCATTGACTTCAATGGGAAAATACAATATGCAGCAGCAAATACGCCAGGTGGGAATGTACCCTTAATGTTTTGCCAAGATGTACGTCATATAAAAAGTGTTTTAATGTGACAGTACCCATTCAAATGTAGTAGTAATGTTACAGACTTGTATAACCGCAGTCAGTCACATCAGCCAAATTGTTCATACAATCATGGGTACATCGCTGGTTTTGTGTATCTTTTGTTTGTGTGTTTTCCTCTGTCGCCATCTTGTGGTGAAGTACTAGTATAAAATACAGTGGTCCCTCAGGTTACAATATTAATTGGTTCTGGGACGACCATTGTATGTTGAAACCATTGTATGTTGAGACCAGAACGCTATGGAAACCTTGTAATTGGTTCTAAAGCCCCAAAATGTCATCCAAAAATAGGAAAAAGTGAGAACTAAAGAAAAATAAGTAGATAACTAATACAGATAAAGCAAATCCTTACATATAAAAGTAAGAAAGATCTGCTGGGAGCTGTAATCACTGTCTATGTCAGTGTTTTCCAAGCAGGGAGCCTCCAGCTTTTGCAAAACTACAACTCCCAGCATGCCCGGACAGCCAAAGGCTGTCCGGGCATGATGGGAGTTGTAGTTTTGCAACAGCTGGGGGCACCCTGCTTGGGAAACACAGGTCTATGTAGAGGACAGGATCTTCTTCGGGGTCCTGAACAGTACATGTAACATGGAGCCGTCCTCACCTGGTGTACAGGTAAAGTGTACAGAACATGTAGTACCTCTCTGTACTGTAGGGGGCGCTACCAGACACCAGTCAGTGCATACGCTTCAGTAATACAGGTGTTTTACCAGTAAATTGCCCATTCTGATTGGTCAGTTCTTCCGTCCATTGGCACGCTTCACAGATCTGGACTGTCCGTACATTGTATGTTGAGTCTGGTTTCAACTTACAATGGTCCAGAAAAGCCCATTGTATGTTGAAACTATTGTATGTTGAGGCCATTGTAAGTTGAGGGATCACTGTACTGGAACATGCCAGATTATAGATCTGCAGCCTGAGACAGTTCTCAATTTCTGGGTGCACAGATACAAAGGTCTATATACAATGCTAAACATGCTCGTGTAACCTATGGATAAGATGTCTAGGGGTGGAGTATCCCTTTAAATACTGTTCTGAGTTCTTATCTGTTGATGTCCGTTGTGCAACCGACCGCCTGGCTCAGTTTTTTCCATTACTGGAGCCTGTGATAGAGCTCCCCGAACAAAGCTTCCGATGCAAATGTGAACTTGGCCTTTGAATATTTACTAACGTGACAGACAAAAAAATTTGGGTGATTTTATTTATTTATTTTTTATTTATACCTTTATTCATCTTGTTCAGTTTTTTTTATTTTTTATTATCATTAATGATTGTGGTTTGTCATTAGGGGGTTAAAAGTGCCCAACGAAATTACTAAAAAAAACTAAATAGTTCTCGCATGCACGCCAGGTTCCTGCTGCTATCAGCAACCAAGGACCCGTCGGTAATGGCGAACATCAGCAATCATGCTGACACCCACCAATAACCCCTCAAATGCTGTGATCAATACTGATCAATACTGATCAAGGCATCTGTCACAATCCAGCACTTTGAATGGATGATCGGATCGTCCGCAGTGATCCAATCATCCAAGATGGCGGAAGGAGGTCCCCTCACCTGCCTCCGTCCATCTTCCCAGGGTCTTCTTCTCCTTTAGTCTGACATCGAGCAGACCAGAGAAAAAAATTGCAGATAATACTGATCAGTGCTATGCCTATGCATAGCACTGACCAGTATTTGCAATCTAAAGACTGCAAAAATGTGTCCTACGGGGACATAGAAATTGTAAAAAACAGTAGTAAAAAAAATTTGAAAAAACCCTCCCCCAATTAGTAAAAATGGGTAAAAAAAAAATGATTAAACATATTTGGTATCGGCGTGTGCATAAATGTCTGAACTATCAAAATATAATGCTAATGATCCTGAAGGTAAAAAAAAAAGTCCAAAATTGCTGCTTTTTTGTCACATCATATTCCCAAAAAATTAATTAAAAACAAATAAAAAAAACACATATATACACAATTGGTACCAATAAAACTACAGATTACGGCACAAAAAATAAGCCCTCATACAGCCCTGTATAAGAAAAAATGAGAAAGTCATAGGTGGCCAAAATAGGGCAATAAACATACTTTTGTAAAAAAAAAAAAAAAAAAAAAATTTATTTTAGAGAAAAGTACGTAAACATGGGGATCATTTTTATCAGATTGCCCCACAGAATAAAGAATACGTCATTTGTACCGTAAAGTGTACAGCGTGAAAACCAAACCTTCCCAAATTTGCTAAATTGCTGTTTTCTTTTCAGTTTTTCCCCCATACAAATAATAATTTTTAGGTCGCTCCATACATTTTATGGTAAAATAAGTGATGTCACTACAAAGTACAATTGGTCGGGCAAAAAAACAAACCCCTCATATGGGTCTGTGGATGGAAATATAAAAGAATTACGATTTTTAGAAGGCAAAGAGCAAAAATTAAATTGTCCTTAAGGGGTTAAAAAAAATTACAAAAAAATGGAATGATGCAGTAGGGATGCAGGAATTTGGAGAGAAGAAATTTAATTTTTCAACAATTTTTTTTTTTTTTTTGTGAAAGCAGGGAACAATTATCGGGAGCGGGGAAGAGCCGCCGACAATATTAAAATTGAACAGTATTTAAACAATACTTCATTTTCTGATGACACGTTCTTTTTAAGAGCGGCAAGCATATTTAGTACAATGGGGGGGATTTATCAAAACCTGTCCAGAGGAAAAGTTGCCCAGTCGCCCATAGCAACCAATCAGATCGCTTCTTTCATTTTCAGAGGCCTTTTCAAAAATGAAAGCAGTGATCTGATTGGTTGCTATGGGCAACTCAGCGACTTTTCCTCTGGACAGGTTTTGAGAAATCTTCGCCGATGTCCCTATTGATTTGCAGCTATCATCTTGCCACAGCTTTTTTCATGTTTTTTTTTTTTTTTGGGTGTTTTTGGGAAAAAAAATCTCTGTGTAAACCTTGGCATACCCTGACAATAACCAATCACTAGTGAGAACGGGTCCAGTCCAGGTGGTGGGGGTTACTATTTATCTTGTTTTCTTTTACCTACTTGTATATATTAAAGGAGTTCTGTAGTGAAAGATAACGTATCCCCTATCCAAAGGATAGGGGTTAAGTAATAGACTGCTGGGACCCCCGCGATCTCCTGAACGGGGCCCCGACCCCGCACGGAGCGGCGGCCGACACGCCATTCCATGTATCCCATAGAGATACATGGAGGGGGCGTGTCAGCCGCGGCTTCCCACAGGGGCCGGAATGGCCACTTCCAGCACACTGCCGGGGCCCCGTTCAGGAGATCGCGGGGGGGGGGGTCCCAGTGGTAGGATCTATTAGATCTATCTATTACTTATCCCCTATCCTTTGGATAGGGGATAAGTTATTTTTCACTGCACAACTTCTTTACCTGTAAATGTCCTACTATGTAAAGCAGTGTTTCCCAACCAGGGTGCCTCCAGCTGTGGCAAAACTACAACTCCCAGCACGCCTGGACAGCCAAAGGCTGTCCAGGCATGCTGGGAATTGTAGTTTTGCAACAGCTGGAGTCACACTGGCACGAAAACACTGATGTAAATTGTATTGCTATATAAAAAAGAACAATAATCAAGAATATATGGATGTTCTGGCGCCACTATCTGGTGAAACAAAAGTATGACACCTGTAGAGCATATGAGGCTGAGAGCATTAAAAAAATATGACATATTTTAGGTTCGTCTCGTAACTTTCCCAACTGCGCCATGAATGTCATCCTCCATTTTTGTATAGTCTATAATACTAGGAAAGCTTACCCCGCGGGCAGTACGGAATCTAGACCTATTATTGTTGTGGGACAGTAATGGGGTTAATGATGAACTAGGTTCTAGTGCCCTTTCTTTGGGAGTGTCCCTCATACCATAACCGGCCGGACCAGTTTATACACCTTCTGCCTTTAGTTGACTTTAGCTGCTCGGCTGAAACCTGAATCTTGGACGGCTGAAAACTTTGTATTCTTTCCTGGAAACCGCAAATATTGTCACATGCAATAGTGATCTGTTACTAGTGACACAGCGGAAGTGTGGAGCGTGACAAATATACAGTAAATGGCTCCAGAACCGACAATTCTGCCATTGATTGCTCTAGTCTGCATAATTTAGTTCTGTTTTTAAAGTGCTGCGGGTGCCTGGAAAAGATGGATACTGTCCAAGGAGACCTAACATTGTCATACTGGACTTTTCTAGGCACACAGAGCACTTTTGAAACTATACTAATTTTTGCAGATTTAGGGGTAGGGTCACAAGTCGTGCATCCTCTAGGGACGGTCATCACACTAAGGATGCGCCGATGACTCCCCTAGAGTGAGCTGCCCATTGTGCCCGTGTGTCCTGCCTGTCTGCTCGTAGCAGCAACCCGCCGCTAGGAGCAGACACACAGGGATATACGAGCCTGCAGTTAGGCCTTGTGCAAGAATTTCTGACACCCTAGGCAAAAGCTAATTTTGCCGCCCTTTGACCCTGCCCATTGGCTCCGCCTTTTGACACGCCACTCGTTACTACTAGGGTGACACACTGTAACAAACCTCCTCCTCATGTAATCACCTTACTACTGGGGTGACACACTGTAACAAACCTCCTCCTCATGTAATCACCTTACTACTGGGGTGACACACTGTAACAAACCCCCTCCTCACGTAATCTCCTTACTACTGGGGTGACACACTGTAACAAACCTCCTCCTCATGTAATCACCTTACTACTGGCGTGACACACTGTAACAAACCTCCTCCTCATGTAATCACCTTACTACTGGGGTGACACACTGTAACAAACCTCCTCCTCATGTAATCTCCTTACTACTAGGGTGACACACTGTAACAAACCTCCTCCTCATGTAATCACCTTACTACTGGGGTGAGACACTGTAACAAACCTCCTCGTCATGTCATCACCTTAGTGGGCAGAGCGGCATCCCCATCAAGAAGGCGCTCTAGGCAGCTGCCTATTTTGCCTATAGGCAGAATCGGCCCTGTCTGCAGTACACTGCACGTGCATGCACAGACTGTTGAGACCCAATTAGCTCCTATCAGGCTATAACTACCCCTCCCCCTTATTACAATAATTAATTAAATAATAACTGACACAACAACAATTCAACTTTTTATGGGTGGGGATCGGCCACAGCTTTATTTATAAAATGACTTATATAAATAACAATTTAACTGTAACAAAGACACCGATTGGCTTCTTGCCAACCCGAGAGGTGCTGCCACACTGTCCTGTGTGGAGGTCTACCCCGGGTTGACCCCGCTTTCACCGTCTTCTTACCGCCAAGCTGTGACTTACAATAAACAGAGATACAAAAAGGGAGGGAGGGAGGGCAAAACTCCGGGTCCTGGGCAGATTGAGGGGGGAAGGGAGGCACCACAGCTATAAATACCCAGGGGAGGGCCTCTGAAAGCCCGGGAAACTATTAAACCCCTGATTGGTGCACTCCTTCCCCCCCACCCATGGGACATACCACTATAGTTACCAACAAGTTTTTACAGGCGGGGGAGGGGGCTAAAAACCTTGCCTGTATATTTCTTAACCCCTTAACTGCTCACCAGTCAGGGGGCAAGCTAGTTATGCACAGCTTGCCCCTCCAGTTTACTCACAGACATCGCCGTCATTCCCCCTGCTCCCTGAGCCAGGCCGTGAATGGCCGTGATGTCTAAGAGTAAACTGCGCATGCAAAGTTTACTGCAGAAATGAAAAAAAGAAAGAACTAGTGCTGCACTCACTCGTATATCAAGCGATGGACCTCAAGATGATTCCGTAAAGGATCAATCAAAGCATATGGAGACGATCCATGGAGCGGGGAGCGGAGAGACGCCGCTCTTTTCGGCTGGGGGCGTACCACTGAGACTAGTTTCGCGTCATATGACGCTTCTTCCTGCTTAAAGAGTTACTATCATTAAAAAAAACTTTTGACATGTTGCCCAGACATGTCAAAGGTTCTGATCACACTGCGTTTCACTCCTAAGACAAGCTGCAATGGATAGTTATAAGCTGGAGAAGTTCGCAGCAGTGCACCTCTCTCTCCCTGGCTGTCAATCAAATCCGACCTTATCGCAATAGAAGTCTAAAAGGCCAAGTATGGGAGTGCTATGCAGCGCACTTCCCCATCTTATAACTAGCGATGATCACAACCCTTTCAATGGGCACTGACATTAAAACTACTCCTCATGGTAAACTTCTCTTTGTTTAAAAAAAAAAAAGTTTTTTATGTTTCATTTGTGCCTAAAAAAGCTGCCACAAGGTAGCTCCCTATTGTCCAGAGCACATTTCCCTCCATCTCCTGCACAGACTTTGGACTCCTGCTGGCCTGGCAGAAGTCCAAAATCAGGAACTGCAGTCCGAAGTGCTGAGGGGGTGTGCAGCCTTAGACAATCATGGCTCATCTCACACTGAACTGCTCTGGGCTGTGTGTAGCAGAGTGAGGGAGGAAGTTCTCTCCGGTATGGCTTCAGATGATGTCACGACTGCTGGGGAACGCCCCTTCCCAGTCTGTGAATCTGAGACTGAGCAGAAAATACAGAGAAATATCAAGGTAGAAAACTAACAAATAATAAAAATAAAGTCATGGGGTGGTTTATCATGATGGGGGCAGTGACCTGGGAGGATTATAAAATATATTACTTTGAGTATTTACACAATAGTTCATGTACTGCTCATGTACATAAGAAGTTCATGGTTCAGTCAACTCAGGGTCCCCGTCCTGAGAAGACTGGTATGTAGCTTAATAGGACCTCCTACCTCAAGGAGTCTCTCGGCCAGAGCCGGGCACATTACTTACTAAGGTTGGTTGCAGGTTGGTTGCAGCCAACGGCTGTCCAGGCATGCTGGGAGTTGTAGTTTTGCAACAGCTGGAGGCACCCTGGTTGGGAAACAGTGGTGTAGACTGACCTACTTATGGAGAATAAGCAGTAAATCATGACCTCACGGCAGGGTTATCCTGTAATGTAACACCGCCATTAGTGTCTGATAATAACACTTAAATAGGGTGACTTATTCAGCGTGTCACAAAATTAAACCATAGCCGAGGATCGGCTGTACAGATTACGAGGGCCGCTCACAATCCCATTGTCTCTATTAGTTCCGTTATGGGTATTAGCCGGGCTGCTGCGGATTTCCACATGTTACGTTGATCCTTTGTCCTTTTTAAGACAGAACAGAATTTATTTAATTTGTAGGTAGTATGTCCGGTCTGTTACTGTATATGTGTATACTTCTAGGCACCCTCAACCTGATACTCTACGATCTTCTGTTACTATTTCATAGAATGTTCTTTTGTTTGGACAGCACATTGTATCATAAGCAGAGGTAGGGCTCACATCTGCGTCCAGGTGCCTGAGGTCGGCCAAAGGCCCCTCTGCCACATAAGGAAGCACCAATACAAGAAATAGGGGGATGGCCCCGCTAGAGATTCTGTGTTGGTGCCCAGGGATTTTAAGTTACTCCTTTAGGAACCCTGTAAGAGGGAGGAACCCCTAATAAATATTCATAAGGTATTATTGTGATTAATATAGACCTAAGAAGGGAAGGATCATAATGCATGGTATTTAAATAACTTCTCCACACATATATACAGTGCTCCCTCAACATACGATGGTAATCCGTTCCAAATGGACCATCGTTTGTTGAAACCATCGTATGTTGAGGGATCCGTGCAATGTAAAGTATAGGACAGTGGTCTACAACCTGCGGACCTCCAGATGTTGCAAAACTACAACACCCAGCATGCACGGACAGCCAACGGCTGTCCGGGCATGCTGGGTGTTGTAGTTTTGCAACATCTGGAGGTCCGCAGGTTGTAGACCACTGTTAGAGGAAGTGGTACTCACCTGTCCCCACCGCTCCGGACCATCACCGCTCATCACCGCTGCCCTGGATGTCGCCTTCCATCGCTGTCGCCGCGTCCCCGGGGTGTCCCCGACGCTCCGGCAAGGCCTCTGCTTCCCCGGCATCCGCTCTCTCCGTCGCCGCCATCACGTCGCAATGCACGCCGCTCCTATTGGATGACGGGACGGCGTGTGCAGCGACGTGATGACAACGATGGAGAGAGCCGACGATGCAGGGGATCCTGAAGAGGACGCGCCGGAGCCCCGAGGACAGGTAAGTGATCGTCAGCGGACCACACGGGACACCGTAAACAGCCCCGACATACAGGTTTCAGGAAGGCAGCGCATATCTCATCCAGGGAAAGCTGAGTGAGGGTCCTGCTCCCGAGAACTTAGTCTATTTACAGTAAGACTATAGTGAAATACACTTGTATGTAAATGTTGTTTTGCCGAGGTGCGGTAGGTATGGCTCCCTACTTGAATCTTTACATCCTTACGGTAATTAATGCTTACTCCTTTTCGGTCATTTTGCTCATAAAGGGGTATTCCAGGAAAATCTTAATCCTTCCAGTAGTTATCAGCTGCTGAAGTTGAGTTGTTCTTTTCTTTCTGAAAGAAAAGTTCTCTGTGCTGACACCTCTGTCTGTCTCAGGAACTGTCTGAAGCATTAGAGGTTTGCTATGGGGATTTGCTCCTACTCTGGGCAGTTCCTAAGACAAGCAGAGGTGTCAGCAGAGAGCACTGTGGTCAGACAAAAAAAAAATCAACTTCAGCAGCTGATAACTACTGGAAGGATTAATATTTTTTAATAGAAGTAAGTTACAAATCTGTTCAACTTTCTGAAGCCAGTTGATATATATATAAAAAAAAAACTGGAATACCCCTTTAATCTGAAAACGTGAGCCACTTGAGATAGGCTGGGTTCCAAGGAACCACTGCTTGACAGGCCAATTTAAAGGGATTGTCCAGTTCTTGTATCCAAGTAAGGATTCTGAGTTAAAGGGGTACTCCGAAGGAAAACAAATGTCTTCAAATCAACTGATGCCAGAAAGTTATACAGTACTTAAATATCTTAACCCTTCCAGTACTTAGCTGCTGTATGCTCCAGAGGGATGGATGAAACCAAGCAAAAAGGAGGCGCTGTGCAGTGTAACTATG